>NC_134020.1:41474250-41649250 GCF_040712315.1 Castanea sativa
CAGCGCCAGTTGCTCCCTCAGATCCGAGCACTCCCTTTGAGTATGGGAAAGCTCTTCATCTCTTTCACGAAGGAGCTTGCGCTGTCCTTCTATCTGGGTCTTCATAGTCTTCAAGTTTGACTCGACCCCATTCTTCTCTCTCCTCAAATCTGCCACCTCTGAGGTCAACTTCTCATTCGCAGAAAGGGCTGTGCCCAAAGACTTCTCGGTTTCCATCCTGATTTCGAGCTCAGTCCTCGCTACTTTCCGAGCGTCTTCAATAAACTTTTCAGCTACGAAGACCTCCTGAATAGCCTGTAACAAAGTATGATGAAGTTAGGAATAATAAAAAAAGAAACTTGCCTGTAAACATTGTTAAAAGTGGAATCTACCTAAAAAAGGGAGGAAAACTTACCAGTGCTAAGTCTCTTTTCAGTGAGAGGAATAGTTGTGGCTGGCCCATCTTTTCCAAAGTCTCCATGTCTTTGGGCAGCAGAAGAGGGCGTTCCAAGACCTCGGCCAGGTGGTGGGCATGGCCTTGTTGAACAGCCCTTATACTGGACTGGCAGGAGACGGGTACGCCATCCAGCCTTAGGTCGGGGGACCAGGTGGTCGGTGCTCGTCGCACTTCAGCCTCGTCCCTGATTTCCCCAATTTCAGCCGAACGGGCTCTACCCTTGCCCTTGTCCGGCTTCTGCTGCTGGGCCGGTGGGAGTTGTTGGCGCGGTTTCTTGGGGTCTTTAGTAATCGTTCCCTCGTTATCCCCCTTTCTCTTCTTCTTGGGATCCTCGGCTGGCAGTTTTGGCTCAGCTAGAGGAGGAGGAGGAGGTAAAGCTGGGGGAACTTGGGACGTCCCCGTTTTCTTCTTCTCTGCGACCTTAGCAGCCCTATTAGTGAGAAGACCCTCCATTCGTCCCATGTCTTCTTCAAATTCGTCCTCGGGAAGGGCAACTACAAACCCTGCAATTCCAGAGGCCTCGGTGGCTTCTTCCTCCTCGTCGGAAAGTACCACGAACTGGTTTCCGCGAGGTCTCTCGGTGTCTTCGAGGTGGAATTGGTCTATCTCGTCGTCAAGTGTGTGTGAAGAAGACACCTGCTCTTCTGGAACGACAGTCGCTTGTGAGTGCACGGCAAGTGGGACTGCTGCTATCGGCCGGTTGTACAAAATGGTGTTAGGAGCGTCTGGGAGGTCACGGTCGTCCAAAAAGTGGGGCCGAGCTACGTTTATTCTCTTTCGTCTCCGGTCGCCCGCAATTATGGCACTCTCTATCTCCTGGAAGTCTTTGGAAAGAGGGGTGTACCCGAGAATAAGGTGAGCAGCCCGGAGTTGTAGGTCTTCACTAACGAACACCTCGGAGCGAAGTACCCGGTTTAGATCTGCGACGTTACAATGACTCAGACGAGGACGCACGTGTTGCTTATCTGCAAAAAAAACATCAATACAAGCAAACTTGGTCAGATTTACATAGATGTTTAACAAATTTAAGCAAGTATGAATACGCTTTTGTGTGTGTGTTAGGAGAAGTGGTGTTGTGGGGAGGTTAATCCTACGGCGTCGCACCTGGATCTCCCCACTCAACTGGGCAGTGGAAGCCGTCGTGCCAGTTCCCAGACACGATCAAGTAGTCGTCCTTCATGCCTTTGTTTGATTTGGGCAGACAGGAGATTAGCCTAACGGTGCTGGACCGAGATTTAATGTAATAACCTACTTTAGAAAGTTTGTGGGACTCATATAGGAACACGACATCGTGCCATGTGAGGTTTAAACCCATCTGCTCGTTTAAAGCATCTACACTACCTAGAACTCTAAAAACGTTTGGGAGGCATTGATCGGGACACAACCGATGGTTGCGAAGGTACTCCCTAGTTACAGGTTTCATTGGAAGGGTCATCCCACCCTCTAGAAAGGCTATCATAGGAATGATAACCTCTCCCTCTTTCCTAGAACCAGCCACGGCTGTCGCCGGGCAGTATTTTAGTCCTACATCGCTGGGAATACGGTACTTGGCTCTAAAGCCCTCCATACCAGCGGTGGTATCAACTAGACACTTTAATTTTCCCATTACAGAGGAACGATAGACTAAACTCTAAAGGGGAGGGTGTTTACGAAGACAGCCGAGGACTGTATCCGAGGAGAAAAGGTTAAGAATAGAGAGAGAGCAAGAACTTACAAAGTTGAATGTACAGGTTTCCACGGTTTTCTGCTGGTAAAGAATAATTGTTGTTGTTTTGATGGGATTGATCCCTGAAGACTTAAATGAAGGCGCAGGTTCCCGAAGCGTCACGACGTGCGAAAAGGCGGCCTCGAAATTATATTTGTCCCGCCTAAAATTTCGTGGAGTGATGAGGGCCGTTGGATGTCCATCTCACCGTTAAACGTGAGGGACAAATGTAACTGGCAGTAATAAATACGCGCGTTGTTCAAAATAAAACCGCCAGATGGCATACTTTGGGAGGCGAAACGATTTCCACACGTGCTATTACTCGCAAAGTGAGTAGAGCAGGTTCTCGTCGGATCAAAACCCTATTTTTCTCCTCGGACGTTGAAAATTAGAGTTTTGAGGGGCTATTGTGGGGGGTAAAAAGATCCTGATGGGAACATGGGCCTTTTGGGCCGTGTTAAGGAAGGCCGACCTGACCCTGGGTTTAGAAGTTGTTAATACTATGGGTCGGCCCATGCGCCGAGGATCCGAGGACCCAGCCGAGGGTGAACTTACCCTCGGATGAGCACCGAAGAACTCGGGATTTCATAGTAAAGGTTAGGGGATGGCACAGTTAAAGCCAATGGTTAAAAGGGGGAAACCCTAGAACACCCCAGAAGCACCGGTGTTGACGAAATGTCAAAGATAAAGGCTGCTACCTCCACATTAAAGACCCTGCACCTACCACCCTGGCCGCATTAATGAGGAAGTGACACTTGAACAGTGGAAGGGAAGCTTCTAGTTACTGTTCAAAGGCACTAAGAAAAGAAATATCTAGGCTAAGGGAGGAAATGGGGCAACACGTGTATAAAGTATTAGAAAGAGGAGTATTTAAGAGAGGACCTGAGACAGAAAGGGGGGAGGACTTCTTTGTAACCTGAAAAAAGAAAAGAAAGAAAGAAAGATATAATATAAGAACAGCCCTTGGCTCACGTCCGAGGAGGCCAATTTTTGCAATATTCCTTGTTGTTTCCAATTATTTACCACCCTTAGTTTGTTATTTGGTTCCCACCCATTCCTAATCTAGGTTTCAAGCCCACGCTCTACAAATTCGTATTGTTTAAGGCTCATTGGGCCTGAGCCCATAACTGTTCTTGGGTCCAGGTGCAATTGTGCACTTACAATTGTTATTTTATAATTTTTTTGGGTGGATAAATTTGTAATTTCTGCAGAGAAAAAATCTTAATAGATTATAAACAACAAATTATTTTCCTAATTGATCAAATTAATCATTTTTTTTACAGAACAAATTAATCATTGTTAAGCGGTGATTGATGTGACATTTTGCAAAGTGATAATTAATATGACATTTTTTTTTTTTTGCAAAACATCTTCATATAGGTATGTTTTGATTCGATGTATTTTTATTAATGTATTGAGATAAGTAATGTATTCAAGAAGAGAGATCATGATTATACTCTGTATACTTCAAATGAGATAGATTGATTTGGGATTAAAAAGAAAACATTAAATAGGATGCTACAAGTTGAACTTTTTTAATGGTGGGAAAAATCTATTTTTCTCATTCGTTTCTAAATGTCATAATTGGAAAATTTTAATTTTTTACTTGTAAGGAACACAAAATTCATTACTTAAAAAAAAAAAAAAAGGCTCTTTGCCTTTTTTGGTTTGGTAAACAGTTATATAAAAAATAAAATTTCTTAGTTAATACTTTAATACATTTAAAATGAAATTCTCTTATGAGAAAACACTATATTACTGATGATTAGTTCTAATAAATAATTTTATAAATATTTTAAAAAATAAATTATAAATTATATTTTATTTAAAAATAATCGGATATTCCCTCTTCGCGTGGGTTGCGACAAGTATAAAACTAAAATAAAGAAGCAACATTTCCTATGTTTTTCCCTCTTAGTATTAGTTTGATAGAAATATGTATTTGATTTGAGATTAATCCACTGGCCACATTTTCTTTCCCTAAGCAAAGGGACACAAATTGCTTGCAAGCCACAACAAGAGAAAAATGGGCCTTGAGAGAGCTTACATCAATGGGGCCGAAAAGATTAGACAAGCCCAATTAGCTTACCAGTGGATCTTTTAACCGCTGAAGATATGAATGAAGATAGTATGGAATATGGATCAGACAGTGAACTTAATTTCCAAGTTAATAAAACAATAGGGGCTGTTAAGGGCTTTTGATAGCTATTAGTGAATTACCATCTAAAATGACCTTAGCTACGTTAATAATGTTAATACCATATATTTTCATATACACTCTGTAGCAACTGTCTTATATGATATACTGTAATTAATTTTCTATCACTATCACATTGACTCATCATTTTTTTCTCCACTATTTATAGTCTGTCATATATGACAGTTGTGATAAAGTGTATGAAAGTGTATAGTACTAGTGTTATTGTCTGTTTCAGGAATTATAACCTCCTCAGCTTTGGTATGTTCGAGGAAGGTGTCGATGTCACATGCTTATATTTTATATTCTTTTATCATTTTAAAGTTTTGATTTTGTAATCAGTAGCCAGATAAATAAATAAGGTTAGTATTTTAGAGGAGGTAACTAGTAACTACAAACAATTATTTTTACCTCCTTTCTTTTTCACATTTTTTTTTTATGTCACTAAATTTCAGTTTAAATTTCTCTTCATAGCTTTTAAGAAATTAAAAAAATTTGAGAGGGTGGCTTTTGAGAGAGAGAGATATTTCACTTTTTGGGTCTAAGAGTTCCCTTTTACAATAATGCCTTGAAAAATAAATATTCACAAAAAAAAAAGAAAAAAAAAAAAGAAGAAGAATAGTATGATGACTTGCACTCTCGATTATGACACCCTTGTTACTTTTTAAAATAATTTATTTTGAAAAACTTAAAATGGCTATTCCAATCTAGCATAATGTGACTTTGATGTAATATATTTCAAATAATTTATTCCATATATCATTGTTAACTTAACTTAAATCATAATACTTACATGTATATGAGTATATCTGAACTAAAATTACTTATTAAGAATGTAAAAATTCTCATGATCTTTAGCCAAAAGACATTGCCTTGAACCAAAAGTTAGGTACTTGAAAATTTATAATATTTCCAAAGTCTTGATTCTTAAACTGCTATTATTTTAATTAATTTTTTAAAGGGCAAGCAATATAAAAACTAAATTATATTCATTTCAATGGTGTCAAAATATTTACCTGCGACCAATAATTAAAAAAATATCTATAGAGAATTTTGATGACTAGAAAATATATTAGATTCTCTTCTTAAGATTTAGCCATGTGGTTACTTAATTAAAAAATTGTCTTCCATTTCATGAGAAAAAATTTACATTGCAGAATTTTAAGAGAGGAACCTAATAAAGAGTACTTAAGTACTGTACCTAAGTATTACCTTATTAGAAAACTTATGATAGTTGTGGGGGTAAAATAGATAAAATGTTTATTTGGGCCTTGGGCCTGATTTGGTGGTGTAAGTCTGTCCGAGCAGAGCTTTTGAGGCTCACAATCCAGTGCGCACTACGAGAGGTGGAGGAGTCGTCCGAGAAAGAGTACCTCTTCGGACGGGCCCAGTAAAGGTCATGGGGCATACCAATGGATTTAGAGACAGAATTCCGGAAGATCTATTGGGTAAAGGCGTGATCCACGCAGTGGTTAGAAGGAAGAACGTGTGAGAAATATCAGAGGAGAAAAAGTTGCTGCCACCGCATTAAAGACCTTGCACCTACCTCCCTGGCCGCATTAATGGGGAAATGACCTCTGAGCAGTGAGGTTCAGCTTTCCAGCTGGTATTTTGAGGTTTAAAAAAGGTGCTGGATGGGACAAGTATCTAGGGAGGAGATTGTTGATACACGTGGAAGAAAGAAGGAAGAAGAAGATGGATACAAGAGAAGAAGAAAGATATAAAAGGCAGAGGAGGGCAGAAGGAAGGGGGGATCGAATAGTTGAATTGTAATTGTAATATTGTTCTTAAAAGAAAGAAAGGCAATACAGGTTGTCCTCGGCTTATGTTCGAAGAGATATTCTTTACTGTTCTCATCTATTGAACATGCGGATAACGGCAATCTAGCTTGTTTTTCCCTTGTCCAACATTCACAGTCTAGGTTTCAAGCCCACACTCTACAAATTTTTATTGTATAAGGCTCTTTGGGCCTGAATCCACCTAGTGATTGGACCGGGTACAAATTGTGCACTTACAATAGTGATAATGGAGTTGGCTATTCTCATACTATTCAAAGTAAAAGCTAATGACCTTATGTCTCCCACTCTCCATCTTTCGCTTCCCATCCACTTTCCTTATCCCTCTCAACTTGATGATCTGCTCGTCGCCCATTATACAATTGCCTTGATATTAAATGAAGGTTGTAAACGGTATAAACCTGAAAGTGTCGAATTTCATGAGTGTATTACTAAGAGTTTTTTCAGTTGCTTGTCTAAAAATCGTAAACATCTTAGAAGTAAAGAAGAAATTGAAACCAATAAGATTGGTAAAGAGTGCCTAAACACTTGCCTCGAAAAATGCAAAGATTCAAGACTTCATTTGGCAAATTGCTTAGTTAAGGGGGTGTTTGATACATGCATTTAAAAACTGAAAACATTTGTTTGAAAACATGTGTGAAAAAGTGTGTAGAAATACGTGTAATATTGTTTAAAAACTAAAAATATGTATATGAGTGGGTGTACCAAACGGGGCCTAAATGTTTTGAAAAGCTCATTAAGAATAGGGAGGCAATAACACGACGTAAGGTCAAATCATCGATTTAATCCACAAGAAATAGACAGGAAAAATTTCCCCATCTCTAATCAATAAGCTTTGTGATGTTATATATAGGTTAAATCAATGAACTACTAGGTTTGGTAATGCCTTCGTAGACTTTTTTTTTTTTTTTTGGTTAAATAAAATTGGCAGACCCATGTTATATAATTATATGAGAAGTGCTTATCTTATTGAATTATTATTACTAGTATGTAACCCATGCTACCGCATGGGAATGGATATAATTTAATAAAATAATGGAAATAAATATATTGCATTTTATTATTTAAGTGATACTATTGGTTTTTTTTTTTAATTTATTAATCATGAGTTTAGTCATGTTTAAAAGACTTAATTTATTCATGTTTAATAAAACTTAGCATTATGTAATTTTTTAACAAATATTTTTATCATACAAAATTCTAATGAAAAAAATGCTACATAGACATATATATTCAAGGTTGATTCATACACGGTACATATAACTAATCAATGAGCTACTAGGTTTGGTAATGCCTTCGTAGACTTTTTTTTTTTTTTTTTTGGTTGAATAAAATTGGCAGACCCATGTTATATAATTATATGAGAAGTGCTTATCTTATTGAATTATTATTACTAGTATGTAACCCATGCTACCGCATGGGAATGGATATAATTTAATAAAATAATGGAAATAAATATATTGCATTTTATTATTTAAGTGATACTATTGGTTTTTTTTTATTTTATTAATCATGAGTTTAGTCATGTTTAAAAGACTTAGTTTATTTGTGTTTAATAAAACTTAGCTTTATGTAATTTTTTAACAAATATTTTTATCATACAAAATTCTAATGAAAGAGTGCTACATAGACATATATATTCAAGGTTGATTCATACACGGTACATATAACTAAGATTTAGTTACTTTATTACAAACCATTTTTAACAAAATATTTTAATCAATTAAATGTGAATCTCATAACGTGCATCTCATAACAATATATAACAATAGAATAACATGAATCTCATAATTTTTTTTAATCAATTAAAAATCTCTAAAATTATGAGCATAAAACGTAAAGACAAACAAATAGGATAAGTACTAATTCTTTAAAAGAAAACTTATAGTGAGTAGAGAAAACTACACAAATAATCTTTGATGTTTGAAGAATAATGGGATTACAACTTTTTTCGAAATTGGGTAGAGACTCGTGCTGATAACGTGTTATGAAAAAGAAAAGAAACATGCAACATCAATGATAGGAAAACAAAACAATATTATAATTAAACAATAAAAATTATTGACAAAAAGGAAAGAAAGTATAGGCAGATGAAAGAAAATAAACATGCAACATCAATCATAGAAAAACCACAAAATTATATAATTAAACAATAAAAAATTTACACAAAAAGGAATGGCAGTATAGGCAGATGAAAGAAAGTAGTAATCAAACCTTAGGAATAGTTGGTATTTGTTTTGCAGAGCATAAACCAGGACCATGAAAATTGTAAAGACAAGTACAATCGAAATATCTGGAGAACCTCTTCTTATATAAGATACAGAAATACCCAAATACATGCATCACTGATACCAAGAGATTCTTTTGAAATTCCATAGCATTGATTGAAGAAGAGGGGAGCTGTATGTTAAGGTGCTTGAATAAATGTGAAAAATGGAGGTGAACCTGAAAATACACGGGTGTAGGAAAACAAAAAAAAAAAAGAAAAAAAAAAAGCACATCAGAATTACAGCAAAGGGAGGAAAATTAGACTCAAATTTCATATTTACAATAACACGTGACACAATATAGATTAGAATTTTAATTTGGAATTGCAATTAGAGTTTCTCTCTGCTTCATCTGTTATATATATATATATATATATATATATATATATGGCGTAAATGTACTTTTGGTCTCTACATTTTTGGGTCATTTCTATTTTGGTCCTTACATTTTCATTTCACCACTTTTAGTCCCTAAATCAATTAACGCGTTTCATTTTAGTTCTTACTGTTACTCACTTAACAGAATTTGCTGACATGGCAAACGGCGTCCACTGTTGGCACATTAAATGCTGACGTGGTCAATAAAATAATATTAAAAATGCCACGTCAGCTTATAAATTAAAAAAAAAATTATTTATTTATTTTAACTAAATAAAAAAATAAAAAATAGATTGTTTAAAAAAGAAATTAAATTAATTAAATTAAAAAAAATTACATTATGTTCTTCCCAGTAGTTCTTCCTCAAAATCAAGAACATGCCAACATGAAACACCCAAAATCATGAAACACCCAAAATAAAAAAGTCACAGATCTACAAAATACAAAGACCAAAGATTCAAAACACAATGCATGGCCAATTTCCCTTTGAGTCAGATCCAATGCTTCTTCTTCACTCTCTCTCTCTCTCACCATTTCTCTCTCTCTCTCTCTCTCTCAATCCCCAAACCCACTCAAACCTCCGACCCATCTCCTAAATGGATCGCTTAGGTCTGCGCCACACCACTTGACCCAGCCCCGGATCCGAATCCGGCGGCGGAGCAGGAGGAGGGTGATGCGAGGACTGTTGGAGTGTTGGAGCGGCGGAGACTCTAATCGAAGCGTGGGAAGAACATCCAGTGCAAGAACCGTCAAAACGACGACGGAGGAAGTTGCCAATGCCATCAACAACCATCAAAACGGCGTCAAGCCAAGTAAGACCGACATCTAGTGCAAGAACCGGCATCTGATTCTGACTCAAAGGGAAATCCAATAGAAGAAAGAGAGAGTAGTTTGGGGATCGAGCTAGTGGAGATTGAGAGAGAAGACGGAGGAGACATGGGATGGGGATATGGAATGGACTAGTTTTTTGAGAGATGGGTGTTTTCGCCAATCGGGCCGTGAGAGGATTGAGAAGATTTGGGTGGGGAGATCGGGTTATGGCGGGTCTGGGTTTGGATTTGGGTTTGGGTTTGGGTCGTGGTGGTGGTCGACGGGGAGAGAGGCGTCTCCGTCTGCAAATCTGTTTTGTTGAGTTTCTTCTGGGTTTCTTTCTGATCTGGGTTTCTTCTTTTTTAGCTAAAGTTTTGGTTTTGTTGAGTTTCTTGTGTTCTGTTTGTTTGCTGGGGAAATATAATGGTTAGAAAGAAAATTAATTGCTGGGGTTTATTTAGTTTTCGAAAGAATGATTTTTTTTTTTTTTGTGCTGATCTAGTTGTGCTTTGTTTGGTTCCGAAGAACAATGAAAAGAAATGGAAAAATGAATTCTTGGGTATTGGAAGCAGATGATGAATGTTGGTTCAGCTGAATAAAAGAGATTTATTCATTTTCTTGACTATCATACAGACTTTTTATTTGATTTGTTTTGATGTGTGGTTTTTGATTTGTGTCAGGTGGGCTTGATCTGGTTTTTGATCTGCATTTTTGACGATCTTGAATGGTTGTTTGTTGTTGTTGTTTTTTTTTTTTTTTTTTTAAATTTATGGGTTTGTGTTATTAGATCTGGGTTTGTCTTCTTGTTGTTCTTGTTCAAACACTTTTAGATCTCAATTAATATGATTTTTTGTTTTTAATTTTGTATATTTAATTAAAATTAATAATTTTTTTTTAATTTAGATGCTAACGTGACAATTTTTTAATGTCAAAATAGATTTTTTAATTATTATTTTACTGTTCCATTAGCCACGTCAGCAAATTATGTTAAGTGAGTAACGGTAAGGACCAAAATGGAACGCATTAATTGATTTAGGGACTAAAAGTGGTGAAATGAAAATGTAGGGACCAAAATAGAAATGACCCCAAAATGTAGGGACCAAAAGTGCATTTACGCCTATATATATAGATTATCATAAGTTAAAATATTCTTTTCCCATTTTCACACACACACACACTTTTTTTTTTTTTAGAAGAAATATCTCAAAATTACTTTTTTTTAAAAAAAAAAAAAAAAACTCAGCCATAATTGGCGATAAGAACATGATAAAGGTGTGAAGGAACATCCTTCATCCTCATACTAAAACCACAAATATGTCTCACATATTTAGTTAAATTATGAATTACAAATTTGTCTAATCTAAGAGTAGGAGAGAAAGAGATATTGCTAAAGGCATCTATAGATTATTTTGGCTTTTGACATATATTTGGGGTACTAGTCTAATTGGAGGTTTATTCTCCACAATATTACTACTAGTTTCCGCACTCATCTTTATCTAATTTATACGGCCAAAATGGGTTTTTACCAATTTCTCATAAATTTTCCAGCAAAATGCCTCATGTCTGAAACTAATTAGGAAAATGCTCCTATTTTGAAACTCAATTTTTAGAAAATCAAGTTTCAAATGTATAACTCGATTTTTGGAACATCGAGTTATAGCGAACATGGACTTAGAAAATAAAAATTGGAACTCGAGTTCCTTGTAAAGTACTCGAGTTCATGGAACTCAAGTTCCACTTGATTTTTTTCGAGGAACTCAAGTTCTAGAATTTTTTTTTTTTTTTTAATTTTCAGTTCACTATAACTCGATTGTCCAAAAATCGAGTTTATAATTGAAACTCGATTTTTAGAAAATTGAGTTTCAAAACAGGGGCATTTCTCTATATAGTTTCACTAAGGGGTCATTTTGCTGTATATATTTTTTTTTAAAAGGGCAAAAGCTCATTTTCTCCTAATTTATACACTCCATAAGAAAATTCTTAGGCACTCCATGAGTTTGTACAGGTGGTTTTAGAATGAGTAAAATGATGCCGGAGCTTAGTGAGCGGGATCTTGGACTGTGGATTAAAAATCCCAGTTTCATAACTTGCTTTTTTTTTTTTTTTTATTGGAGTTTGATATTTATATTTGGACTGAAGCTGTGGTGTTTGTATTATTATTTTTTCATTTTTTGTACTTGACTATTCATATAATGACTGGGCGTAATTTAATCTCATTCAGTTATGCACGTTTCTATATAATACAAACACCACAACTTCAGTCCAAGATTAAATTAATGGAATATAATCTTATTTAGTTGTGCATAACTGAATAAGATTAAATCATCCGAATAAGATTAAATCATAATCTGTCATCAGTCATTTTAACTTTAGTTTTTTAATCTTAACTAATAATTTTCAAACTTATATCATATATGCTCCATGATGATTTGTCTTTATTATTTGTCCAAGATATTAATGGATTCTTTTTTGGTGTAAGATTCAATCCAAAGTCTCTTATTTGACCACAAAAGAATTTACCAATTGAACTAATTGAAATCTACATTTATAAATATTCAAAGCTTAGAGATTATGGTTAACAAAAAAAAAAAGCATAGAAACTATGTAGTAATTTGAATAATGAGAACTATGACTTAATAATGTCTTCAGACAATAAGAATCACACTCTATAGTTTTTTGAAATTTGTGAAAAAGAGAGGAACATTGTTAATGCCCAAGAGTTTTATAACTCAATTGGCAGTTTCTTATATTTTTCAATGAGATGCCGAAGGTTCAAACCCCCCTCCCCCCCCCCTCTCTCCTATTGTTGTAACTATCAAATTATAAAAAAGAGAGAGGGAGAGAATCATTGCTTGTGGCTCATAAGAGTCGTAGGCTTACTTTTTAAGATATATTTTTTCTTAGGTGATTGATTTAAAGATTTTGTTATTGTTAATATTTGTTCATCTGTCATCATAAACATACCGTAGAAACATAAATAAGTTTTAGAGTGACCAATGATTCTTTTGGTGTATTCTTAGAGGGCGTTTGGATGCAGCTTAAACTTGCTGCGTCCACGTTTTGCTCTTTTTTTTTTTCCGCTTCTACAGGGGACAAGCGCGCAGTGCGCGCACTATGCGCGTACTGTGCGCGTACTGTTTATGTACTTTTTTAGTAATTTTTTATTAAAAATGGGTCTCGCAGTACTATTTACACATTTAAAAATTATTTTGCTACAGTGTTTTCAGTTTTCAGCAATAAGTTCTATCCAAACGGACCCTTAGTGTTTGATGAAGATGTTCATGATTCAAATTTTTTCTCCCCACTTAAAAAGTATCAAATAAACAAATAAATTAGTTTTTGAATGATATCTTTTGCTCTCTTGAACCATGTTAGTAGAACCTTTGATTGGTTGCTTTATATTGATGGTTTTTTTTTTTTTTTTTTTTTAACAATGCTGCAAACATAACAAATTTCATTACTATTGAGGTGATAGATTATGATTTGTGTAACGTCACTTTTACATAAGACCACCACTAACATCACTTTTATTGTATAACAATCACAATTTGTCACCTTAGTAAATAAATAAATAAAGTATTATCCCTTTAGACTTAGTATTTGTGGTTTCAATGAAATATGATACGCATGCTCAATCTTTTTACTCAAAAATATGATACCAAATTGGAGAAGAGAGGGAGAGAAAGCGGGGTGGATCATGTTGACCAGAGGAAAGAGAAGAGATAATATATTTATGTATATATAAATTTTGCTTCTCTCTTTTTTTTGGGGTTAGATTTTGATACTTTTCTATTTAGTCAAGCGCATTCTCTCTTTTTTTTTTTGGGTTAGATTTTGACATTTTTCTATTTAGTGAAGCGCATTCTCTCTTTTTTTTTGGGTTAGATTTTGATATTTTTCTATTTAGTGAAGCGCATTCCCCTCAAAAAAGGTGCTGTGAATTTATAAACATGTCATGTATAATTTGATCAATTATGGAGAATACAAACTTAAGTGACACTTAACTGCCACCTTAATAATGGAGATTAACAAAAGAAAATCCAAATATTATTTAACATTAGGGAAGTGGATCATGATTTTAAAACCTTAAGAGGACAAAATCAAAATTAATCCAAACTTTAAAGGTATAATTTGTTATTTAAATTTTTTTTTAGCAGGGCTTCTGTTCGGCAACTTTTGCCAAAACATCCACGCTCGCTTGTTACGGTCCTCACTAAGAAATTCGTAATGCCTAGATACAAATTGGTGAAACCCAAAACATTCAGCGGCCTGTGTTGTGCCCAAAAAAGTGCTACCCATTTGGGCTGGGCTTGGTCCAAAATCCCCATTTTTTTCTCCCCCAGAAAAAAATTCATTGGGATTCCGTGTAAAAGCTGTTGTTTAGAACTTTAGATCCTCTAATGAAACAGCGAGCGCGTGTGTATATATATATATATATATATATATCAAACAAAACAAAACACAAATTAACACACAGATATAGTTCCATTAAAAACTCTATTCACAATGTATTCTGAATGTTTTAATTTTTTTTTTCTTTTTTAAAAAATTGCCACCAGGCTACTGGTATGTGTGTTCTGTCAAGACTCTAAGATTGTTAGCCGAGACCACTGGCATATGTGCTCTGTCAAGGTTGTTTGTGGAGACGAGGCCTAGTGCTGTTGAGGGAATAATTAATAGGTACTCCCATAAATGTAAGAGGACGGAGCACCATATCACCATACTCCTATTATCATGATTCTTCTTTGGCAAAGTAAAAGGTTCTGGTGGTGTCAACAATGCATATAACACAAATTATATCATGGACACTATATCAGACACTGTTCTGATTATATGTGAACTGAACTTGTTAAGCAGGTTCTGTGAACAAGAGCATTACGTGTCGCAATTTGGCATCCACCCACACATTGACAAAGGTTTGGCATCATGCAAAAAATATAAGGAAATGCATATCACCTTCAACAAAAAATTTTAAAATTAAGCTGATGTTATAAGAATATATCAAACAGTGACCTCAACTGAGAAGCTAATTATGTTCATATCCAATGTTCTACATCCAAAGTATAACATCAAGGGGTAGTAAGCAAGAATGATGTTCTTCCCAAGAGAAGTTAAAGAGGTTCGAGTAAAATTACATGCCAATTGAGAGCAATATAAGATGGCCCTTGTTTTTCTTCAACAAAAAAAGAAAGAGCAAAGAGATCAAAAGATTCAAAACCACTATAAGGAACTCATTCCAAATTTTACACTTTTCCAATAAAATGTATTGTTGAGGTTCATGTTGTATACACAAAATTAGTGACAACTGACAATTCTCATTCTTAGCCAAAAGGCTGAGAAAGGTATCTAGTGACACAACTGAAGACAAAGGGAAACTTGCCACAGCCTTAACCCTGAAGTGTTTGAACACATTGACTTTAAACAAGGGTTTAAACCAATGACTTTCATAACATGACATTTTTTTCACACAATATTCAGATCTAAAATCAGCCCAAATTTGAAATTTTTTGCATTAAACTGAACAAATCTACAAACAAAAAAAAAGTAGGGACAAAAAAAAAGTGAATCCAGCTAGCATCAAAAACATGCGAGAAACATAAAGAGAGAGAGAACCTGAAGGTTGTGAAGCTTGATCTTTTGACGTCGTGCAAGAGGACTCAGTGGCACCTCTGAGCTGAGCATGTTTACCTTTACAAGAGAACTTGGTTTGAGTTTGAGAGGATATTTGATCTGGTTAGGCTTAGAATAAAATTGTAATTTTGAGAAAACATTGAGGGAAACAATAAAAATTAAAAAAAAAATTAAAAAAGGGTCTACGAAACTCAGAATCCCTCCCACTGATATGGGGAATTCAAAAAAGGGGTATCCTAACAGAGGGGCATATATACCCCCACATTCCTCTATACTCCTCTCAGATCTCCCCCATCCAAATACACTGTTGGTGTAGTCCTTATGGACCATATCTACCCTTTGTTGTCCAAGTTGGCCTGGAAGCATGCCTCCATTACAAAATAGTAAAGGTCAAGCAAATAATTTGAAGAGTGCCAATGTTCCAAAATTTGCCAGACTTGATTTGGTTTACATCTAAGATAAAATGGCATTAAAGAATATGAGCAAAATTTTTACAAATAAAATACAAAATATTCCAAATTTAATTGCTGCTACATGTGCTATGACTTGTGACAAACAACAGCTATGCATGAAAAGTCACTATCCACAATCCACATACCCAACTCTTGAAGCCGCTTCTGAATTAAATCTAGAACTATCTCACTAGACCAAAAAACCATCTTCTTTTCACCCCCTAAAGAGGATTGATTGACATTATTGGTACCAATATTCAGGCCAAGGCTTGACTCATCAACCCTTTTAATCCTCACACCCTTCTGCTCCAATAAGTTTGCTGCTACATACACAAAACTCATCCCATCTCTTGATATTGAAGCTTTCCTCGTCAAAGAGTCCACCGTCTCAGCAACCTTGGACATGAAAGCACCAGTCCAGAATTTCTCAGCAGAAGATGAGCTTCTGACATGCATAAGTTCCAATCTTTTCCCAACATAGAAATCAACGGTGGGATCAACGGTTTGAAGAAACAGGTCACTACTGGTGAAAAGCATATTCCCATCCACCATCCAAGAATTATACCTATACTCCAAGCACTTCTTGATGACATAGGCCTTCATTAAAATCTCCTTAATCAGCTCTGCATTAGAATCTTGAGATGTCATTGATTTGTAAGCTCTGACACTATTGAGAAACTTGTCAGCATTAATCACTGGATGTCCCCTTCTTGATAGACCAAGTAGGAAGTCGGATTCAGGGCCCATAAATATGTAGTTCCAAATATTTAGCCTCTCAAAATGACATAGCAAGTTCCTAGTGACCGGCTCTGATACCCCAAAGAGGCTTACCAAAATAATGGTCTTCTGATTCTGCACACCATAAAGAACAGATCCAAGTTCAGCATCGCTTGTTACAACTCTTCCAGGAAGTACTTCTTTGAAACAGAAATCATACCATTTCAGATAACTCAACGGTTGCATTTCCAAAAAATTGAAATCAAGAGAACTTTCATCCAATAAATGAGAATCAGGACCAGCTGTTTTTCCGTAGTTAACACCAGCGTCCCTGTGAGAGACACTAAGCGCTCTCTCATGTAAAAAATTGGTGTAGATATTAAAATAACCACGTGAATGAATAAATTTAATAAACCAAGGAGTCCATATTCTCTCTCCCATCTTCTTGTACCATCCTGTTGTCACCTGCACAAAAATTTTAAAATTTATTCAAGATGTTGTAAATACCAAAAGCCTTCCAAGAAAGATAAAAGTCAACAAAATATGAGTGACATTTAAATTTGATTACCATCCCCTCAAGAAATGGCTTAATTCCTTTTGCCTTGTGAATGTCATACCACAACCTGAACTCTTTCCAAGGTTTGGGAAAGAGAAGCTGGCCCCAAGTGCCAACCAACTGGTACAAGAAAAGCCGTGCATTGTTATCTAATTTTATTTTGTTTCCATGTTTACCTGTAGCCAGCAACCAATTCACTCAGAAGAAATCTTTTTCTTTTTTTTTCAATAAGTAACTCAAGAGGAAATCATAAAAGGATGAAAACTAACAAACCACAAGTTGGGTCTAGGCAAATGCGTAACAAGGGTCACTGGCATAATAGTTATTCATGAAAATACAATAGGGAGCAAACATAGATACAATAGCCCTTTTTGCATGATCAAAAAAAGAAAAGAAAGAATGAGTCAACCAGCACATTGACTTAAATTGAAGGTAACACAAGGCAAGTACTTTCATTTCGACCTTTTTTCAACAATCAAACAATGAAAACCCGACAACTAGGGTGGCTATTTTGTTGCTTGATTGATTATAATGTCACGAATGTGATAGGAATAATCACAATTCTGTGGCTACTCGACAATGAACTTTTGATCAAGTCTCCTTTTATGATAAGATCAGGTATCAAAAGAGTTCCTTGTGAATTGTAATGGGCTAATGAAAGCTAAACCACAATGTCATTTAGAATATATAGGGATATTCTACTTTCTGTCCCATTTTGTTGGACTCATAACTCACAATTCAATAAATTTCAATGTGTTCAGACAAATCATTCACATTACAATCTCTATAAATCTATTATTATGTCCAAGCTAGTTTTCCACAATCCTCTAAATTCTTAGCATTCGAAGCAAAAAAAATTGAAAATTTTCGCATTTAGTAACAAGCGGTACCTGGAACGAACCTAGGTCGCTGCAACGAAGCTCCAAAGATGTACGGACTGTAATTCGAAGCGTTGAAATAGAAATTCACAATCAAGCTCCGAAGAAACCTGTAATAAAGCGGCGACACTTCCAAATCGTCTTCGACCACGAACGCGAACTCGTTATCGGAGCTCGGCCACCACGCCTCCAACCACTGCGCTTGCAACCCGGCATTCCCGGTCCGATAATGCACCAGCTTTTCGCCGAACCTCCACTCGAAATCATCGACGAACTCCAAGATCCGGTGCGAGGATCCCAGATTGCGGTCCAGTTGGAGAGAATCGTTGTTGGTGGAGGCGAAATGGTCAATGTGGATGTGGAGGTGGACTGGATCTGAGAGGTAGTCGGCGGCGGCGAGGGAGCGGAGGCAGCGGGAGAGAGAATCGAGGCGGTTGAATGCGAGGACCTTGATGATGAAAGTGAAATTGGGGGACTTAGGGTTAGGGTTTGGGTTTTTGAGGGAATTGATAAAATTAGGGTTAGGGTTAGGGTTAGAGGTGGAGAAATAGCAGTGGAGGAAGAGGAGGAAGAAGGCGGAGATAAAGAAGAGAAGGAGAAGTGGGAGGAACTGTCTTTTGGGACCCATCATTTCAGAGAAATTCGATGTTCGTCGTCGAACCTTGATAATCGCGTTATTTATTATCAAATTAAGAAATTAATCAATTTTTAGCGTAAACGAGAACGAAACTTAAATCTGTTGTTCGAAACTTTATCATATTTCTGATTGATACTGTGTGTGTGACTGTGAATTGGTTATGAATTTACAGTACAAAGTGACAGAGAGGATGTGCGTGCGCGCGCGTGTGGATATCGCAGACTCTCTGTCTCTCACACGTGCGAAGAGATTGGGTGGGGAAGGAAGAAGACTGGGTGAGGGTGAGGGTGAGGGTGAGGGTGAGTGAGTGAGTGAGTGATGCGAATGTGATGTCAGTTAACAGAATGATTAACGAGCCATCATTATCATTAACTTTTTTTAAAAAAATAATAATAATAAATTTCAAATTTTGAATAAATAAGTTATGATTACTACACTACACCTGGTGCCGATTAAATTATTTAGGACTTAGGGGAGTTGTTGAAAATCTTTTCCATTTTTTAAGAATGGTCTTTTCCATCCATTAATAATTTAAATAAAAATCAAAAGTAACAATGTAGTTAGTTTAATCATAAATATTACCGTTGGTAAGGTACAGCACTCCTTTCCTAAATTGTCCACTGTTTTTTTTTTTCCTTAAAAACTCAATTTTACCCCTCCATTCTAAAGGCCAAACGCACTAAAACCTCAATAACTAGACACATACCGTACAAAATCAATGTTGGTGGTGACCAAACTCTTTATCGGACTTGCCACGCCTCACAGTTCGACGGAATCATCTAAATCTACTTGTCTTGTGCCTTGCTTGAAATGTTGTTATTGCTACCTAACACCTTGTCAGACATACCAGTGGCATCTTTGCCTCTCTCTCTCTTTCTCTTTGACGGAGATAGAGGGAACTCTCTTAAATGTCCTCAGCCTCAAATAAGCTTTTTAATTCTAAAAATAAAATAATATCCATCTATCGAACTCTGAAGATTAAGGGTGTGCCTATAAATGGAAATAGAGAAAAGAAAGAAGAACAAACTATAAAGAAAATGAAGGCTAACTAAAAACTTTTAACAACTTTTACCAATACACTATATGCTTTTTGAAAAGGATTCAGATCTTCTAGAGTTCCTAGGGTACTCTACTTGTAGATTTCATTAAATCCTAACCGTTCTTTAATGATTTAATGGTTTAAATTCTGCCATGTCAGCATTTCATTAATAATATTCTTGAAATAATAAAATAATGTTGAAAACAAAACAATTAAGATTATTATTAATGAAATGCCGATACTTAGAAATACCATTAAATCATTTAAGAGTGGTTAGGATTTAATGAAATCTACTTGGTAGAGTTCCCTAGGAACTCTAGAAGATCTGAATCCTTTTGAAAAACCCCAATTCCAAACGGCACTTATTAAAACTACCACTTTTTCAAAAGATACAATATAAAAAACTCAACCAAACTCATCCTAAATATTATTAACGCGGTGAAATCTAAGTCTACTTAAACTAATTCAAAACATTTTGGTGAAAAATACTTTTGTATTTTTTGTGGTCTTGGTTTTTGAGAAATTTTTTTTTTTTGGTTGATTGTGTAATTACAAATATTTTAGTATTGGGGTTGTGGTCATGGCACCCCTTCCCATATAGTCCATCCTTATTATGCTTATAATTTTAGACCAACATTTGTTAAAATATGATTCTGTGTATGACAAATACGCCCATAATATATACATGTGTGTGTGTGGCAACTAGCAAAGCTCAATTAAGCAATTTGAAAATTTTCATTGGGCACATCTAAATACATTGCAATCCAAGTCTTCTTATCAAATGAACTTCCCAAGATTAACGCAAAACTCTCTTTTACAGCCATCCTAGTTAAAAGTTTGAAATTTATATCATAATTTCATAATATTAATTGAATTGTATTTTGAAAACATGATTTTAAATTAATGTATGCATTAGTGATTACGCGACAATACGTATATATTGGTGAAAGTGTGGACAAAAATTAACCTATATATAACATATGTGAGGTTCCGAGGACCCAATAACCCGAAGACCCGAGGAAAGGAAGGCCGACATGCATTAAGCAAGATGGAGTAAAGGGGTAAGGGAATTTACCCGGAGATACCCGAAGATGAAGTGGCATGGGCACTGCTGACATAAGGGTTGCAAATATCTGAATGTGGCAGGCTAATTTAGAGGGTTGCATTAAATGCCCGGCAACAACTATTCTGGCCGCATTAATTAGAAGATACCAACTCAATCCGCTGCATTAATGTAGATATGACCTGAACAGTGTTGAACGCAAAGCTAGAACTTTGCTCCATTATCGACAGACAGGTGTCAGGTGGAAAAACATAGTAGATTGCAAGGTGTAAGGCCATGATGAAAGGAACAAATGATATAAATAGGAGTCAGGAAACTACGGAAAGGGGATTTTTTTTTTTGTTGAATCCTCTCTACCAAATATATTGTATTTGGACCTTTAGTGAATAAACGAACAACAAAGTCTCAAAGCTGATTTTATGCGTTTTTGGTCCTTACAACATACATTAGAAACTTGTATAGTTTTTTTTTTTTTTTTTTTTTTTTTTTTTGTGGGTGAGAAAGAAGAAACTTATAAACTTTAAAAAAAAAAAATTTTGAAAAAGTGTTATCGTTATTGCAAGAAAACTAGAAAAAAGTAACCACAATAGACAAATTCAAAGAATATTCAGTTACTCGTATGCTTCGTGAACGCATGTTACGCATTAGACAATCATAGATGCTTTTAGTTATTACTATTTTGAGTCTTGGGGGGTTTGTTGACTTTCCTCAGAAGACTAATGTGTATCAACTTTTTTTATTTTAGATTAAGCACTAATATAATCTTTTACAATAACTTACTAGTATGCTTCTAGAAAGTATTAGACTATTATAAATGCTTGTAGCTATTTTAGCTTAAAATAAATGCTCGTAGCTACGGCTACTTTGAGTGTTTTGTTTTATTCTTAAACAAGTAGGGGAGATAGGGGAGATGGATTTGAAGTTATTTATTCGATTGGTTAGTAAGTCAATAATTGGGAAGTGAGATTTTAACTTTATATTTTTCTATTAGAAACACAAAGAAGTTTCAACTAATTGAATTACAAAACTACTAGAACAAATTTTGTTGCATCTACTACGGTCTATAAATAATAAAACCATTTTTAAAAATATATATATAATAAAACAATTTGATTATTCACAATCATGTAACAAGCTCACAACAAATTATATAAACTTTAGCTTGTTATTTTAATCACTAAAATAATATAATCATTGAACATATACCACTTCATATAGCAAAAATTCCACCAGAATAACACCTTTCTTTGTCTAATCATTCTTAAAATATATATAATTGTAAATCACTTTTAATATACATATATATTGTTATACATATAGACACGTGTTATAAAAAAATGGTGCATATAGGTCTATATATATATATATTAGAATACTAAGTATTAACACACACACACGGAGAGAGGGAAGTAGATTTTTTTAAAGAAACTTACAGTGGTGTATACCCAAAAGGGTTTAACTCTTAGATACACAGTACATGCTTTAAACCTTTTTAACTCACGCTTATTTTCCAATGTGAGATTAACCCATTGTTTTTCTTTTAAGAATACTAAGTATTAACACATACATACGGAGAGAGGGGAAAATGTTTGTTAAAAAAAAACTTATAGTAGTGTATATTTAAAAGGGTCGAACTCTTGGATATACAGCACAGACTTTAAACCTCTTTAACTTACACTCATTTTCTAATATGAGATTAACCCACTATTTTTTCTTTTGAGAATACTAAGTATTAACACACACATGGGGAGAGGGAAAGGTCTATATATAAGTTCATAGAAATTATTGAAAATAAATGAGCATTATCACCATATTTATTTTCATAAATATTATTGTAAGGTCCTTGGGCCCAATAATATATGTGGGGTGGCCCAAGAGTATTCTTTGGGCTAGAAGCCCAGTTCGAGGACACTAAATGGTTCGAGGGTGTATGAATGTTAACTCATAAGAAAATACTAGGTAAAAGAAGAGATAATGTGTGAATAAATATGTCCGAGGAAGATCGTGTCATCGGCTATGTGAAACCGAGGTAGGAGAAGGGTTGGTTAATATCCACATGCTATGTTCTAGAAATTCCTATAAGTTAGGGTAGTCACACTACACGTGGAGGATAAGAAGAAGGGCGATGAAATATCTAAGATAAAGTTGTTGCCATCGCCCCCGACCCCATATTGAATGCTCTGCAACTAATATTCTGGCCGCATTAATGAGGAAGTGAGACCTGAGCATCATGGTGGAACTTGGCTCCTATCTCCACAAACTTTAGGGGAGGTGGATGAGACAAGTATCTAAACGAGTAATCTAACCGTGACATGGAGGATGAAGAGGAAATAAATGAGGAAGTATAAAAGAAAGAGGGGACCTTAAGCAAAGGGAGGAGGAAAAAAAGACACGATAGACTTTACGATTCATAATTGTAATCTATATTGGGAAGTAGTAATACAAATTATCCTCGGCTTATATCCGAGGAGAAGATTTCTTTCGTATTCATATAAACAGTTTTTCATGTGTGCCACTGTGATCAAAACCCATCATTCTTTGTTACCTAAATATCATTATAACCTAGATTTCAAGCCCACTTTCTCTACAAATTTCATTGTAAAAAGGCCTCTCAGGCTCATCCCCTTCTAATTGTGGGTCTGGGCCCGAATTGTGTTCTTACAATTATACTTGTTATTATAATGATATGAGTTTCTTTTTTTTTAGTAGAAATAATGATAGGAGTTTCTAGGATTAAAGATTAGAGTTATTTATAATAAAATAACTCTCCATTATATTTGAAATTCCAATTACCAAAAAATTCAATATAAATAAATGGTATAGAAACATTTCAATATATTTGTTAATTAGCATTAAATGCACCAACAAATTCCAACAATTACTTATTCTCGAAAATAGAATTTAACCGTCATTGTAGGCTCCAGTTAGCTCAACTGGTAAAGTCTCTGATGATTATATAAGAGATTTGGGGTTCAATCCCCGCTTACACCAAAAACTGATTGGTGTCTTGGTCTGATGATAAAGAGCTATCATCTGGAGCGGACGCCATAGATTGAAACTCTCTAAAAAAAAAAAAAATTTAACCGTCCTTTTAAAAAATTATTATTTGTATTATATTGATAATACAACAATGTATTTAAACACAATTTAGAACTTAATATATGTACTATAGCTAAGAAATTGTACTTGTTACGCCTCTATCTCTCTCCCCTCCTCCCAATAAATCATATTATAAGAGTTTTGTAATTTTATGTGGCGTTTGGTACGGGGAATCCACATTACTCCTGGCATCTAGATTCCCAGGAATGTAGCTATTCCTATGTTTGGTTTCATTGGGAGATTCCCAGGAATGTGAGATGATAATGTTTGGTATATTCCCAGGAATCTTAAATGAATTATTTGTTTTTCCCATTTTGTCCTTATATTTGAATGTGAAGTACCAAGCCCATTAAAAAAAATCTTCCTTTAAATAAATAATGAAAAAATATATATAAACTATTAATTAGTCCTTTAAAAAAAATCTTACTCTAAATAGATAGATAAAAAACATTATATAAACTATCAATTAGCAACACATTCATTAAAACTGTGATCTAACATTTCAAAATGATAAGAATAATACAAAAATAACTATTAACAGAGTTATTTATCCTGTTTATGTTGTTTTGGCGGGAAAAGATAAAGACAAGAGAGAAGATATTGATAATTTGTTTTATAGTTTATCTTAATTGCTTAAATGATAAGGAAAAATGGTTAAAATTGTCAATTTATAAAAAATACAATTTATTTTAAGTTTGGGAATCTGGATTCCCACCTGTTTTAAAGGGAATCCACATTCCTACTGAGAGGGGTTTAAGGATTCTCCTGACATCTGATTCCCTAGCGTAATTTGCAACCAAACATGGGAATCTTTTAACATTCCTAGGAATCCTAAAACATTACCCCATACCAAACGCCACCTAATAGTACCATTGGATCTTTCTCATTTGGAGAACTTAAGTTGGAATTTCTTTCCCCATTTGTTGCAAAATGAATCATTAAGATAAAACTCTCCTGAAAAAGAAAAAAAGAAAAAGAGAAGTGAGTCATCTTAATTTTTCAATGTACAAGTTTCAATGTCCAAATTTTGTTCAAATCTTGAAGTAGACCAAATATAAAAAAACAGCTCAAATCTAATTTTCTGTATCAAAATAATGTTTAGTTAGCCGGCCCAAACATAAAATAAAATAAAACCCATAACCTTTGAATTAAAAAAAAAAAATTATAATCAAACACAACAATTCATTTATCAAACAAAAAAAATTGAAAAAATCAAAATCAAACTGTTTCCTGTCCTTCATGCTTCAGCACCCGTCCGTGTCAAACTTCCAGCTATTGTTATAACGACTTTGGTCAACCATAATTTCCACCAAATGCTAGAAAGAAATAAAAAACCCAAAAGTTGTAGTCAACCACAAATCGAGGGCAATCTAGTCAATTCAAAACAAAATAAAAAAGATTAAGGGCAACAATTTTTACCGAAACTTGCTTACGTGTTAAGACGTGAATAATAGAGTAAAAATAGTGGGTATATAACTCCACTGTTTAGGGCTCAACATAGGAATAAGCTATAGTAAAAGTTGTGACAAAAGTTGTAGCGGTAATACTTAAACAAAAATCTAGGATTTCTCAAAAAAACAAAAATCTAAGAGAAAGAAAAAAAAGAAAAAAGAAGAAGAGAAACATAAACGCAAACACAGGAAAAAAGGGATAGAACAACACGCGGGGACCGCCAAAGAGGTTTAAGTTTAAAGCACAAGCATGAGTCATGACACAACACAGTATCCAATTATAAAGTTTTTCAACTCAAACTAGCTCCAATAAAAAACAAATCGCAACCAATTTTTTTTTTTTACTGTTGCTACTAAAACCGTAACATAAGAGGACGGCTTTACCTTCTCTCTCTCTCTCTTCCTTGCTTTTTGAAAAGCAACACCACCATATTTCTTTGCATATTCTCTCTCACAAAACTCTCTCTCTCTCTCTGTCTCTTTCATTGTCACAGGCAAAGGTTATTGGATAATCAAGTTGAAGCTACTAGGCTTGCATCTGATCCAAGAATCTATTATAGCCTTACACAGTTAAATGTTTTTGTGATGATCTGTAAGTCCAAGTCTCCCTTTTTGTCTCCATTGTTAACTTTTCTCTGTTTCTCTTTTTTATAAAAGTTGAGGGAAAAAAAAGGGAATTCTATGAACTAGGGTTTTGCTTCTGTTGTCTTAGCCCTTGTTTTTACTTCTAAGCTGTATTTGGTAATTGCATTTGGTCTTATTTTTTTCTTTTCTTTTGTGTGTATTTTAATCTAGTTTATCATGGCTATGTGAATACTATGTTTTTAAAAAAAAAAAAAAAAATTATTTTATATGTAATTGTTTGAGTTAGCGATGATCAGTGTGAGTGTCTTGAAAATAAAAATTGCTTTGTTTTGATTTCAGTGGTGAAATTAGGAAAAAGGTATTGAATTTGGGCTTTCTTGGTTCTGTTTGTTTGTTTGGGTTCTGGTTTTTGCTGTTACTAACTGTTTGGTTTCCTAGAAGACAATGGAAAAAATGAGAAGGATATGAAAATGATGAGCTTTTTTAGAAATGGTTAAACTCCTCAACTAAGCTGTGATATAAAGGTTTTTCCTTTTTTTTTTTTTGTGCAATTTTTATATATTTTAAAATTTTAAAGCGATTCATTTCTTCCATTTCCTGGGTTTTTCATACTGACCAAGCAGATGAATTTTAGAAATTGACTATGTAATTGAAGCAATATGGTTGGCAGACTCTAATCCACTATTGTGATGAGGTTGACAGGCCTTTTTTTAGACTTGTTTTGTGGTTAATTCGTTTCCATTAAGCTTAGCTTTTGGTGATTTGCAGTGTAGGTGGTCTGAATTGAAATAATGACGAGGGTGACTCGTGATTTTGGTGACACCATGCAAAAAGATGCGGTTCCCGCAGTATCTGCTGATGTGATGTTTAATTCCAGTCGGTTTCCGAATTACAAAATCGGAGCTAACAATCAGATAGTGGATGCAACGGATGACCCCAAAGTGCTATCCATGAAGGAGGTTGTTGCCCGGGAGACTGCACAACTGTTGGAACAGCAGAAACGCCTCTCAGTTCGAGACCTTGCTAGTAAATTTGAGAAGGGGTTGGCTGCTGCTGCTAAGTTGTCTGAAGAGGTTAAGCTTTTTCTAAATTTTGTTTGTTTCTGCTAATCTCAGAAATTACAAACGGCTTCGATTGTACCAGACTTGTTCATAGCGGTAGAATTTTGTTTCATTCACATAATTTTCAATGTTTATTATTATTATTTTTTGGGAGCTTCTGGTCACT
Organism: Castanea sativa; assembly: GCF_040712315.1. NCBI lineage: Eukaryota > Viridiplantae > Streptophyta > Magnoliopsida > Fagales > Fagaceae > Castanea > Castanea sativa. Next base: position 41,501,175 of record NC_134020.1, read on the forward strand.
GAGGAGACTAAGGAAAGTTATGGAAATTGTTTCTTGAAACTTATGATATCTTCTATTAAAGTTTTGGAAGGTTAATAAACCCATTTCTGATATGTCAATTAGTGGGTATTAAGCTCTGTTGTTAGGAGAGTTTGTCTTTCTTAATTCAATTGTTGAAGAATCCTAGATGCAAAGAATTTATATTTTCTCTTTTGATATATAGTAAAGGGCATAAATAACTGGTTTAATGCGTGTTTTGTATTATATAAGCAATGTTTCTCTCTTCTCCTTTTTTTTTTCCCCAACTGCAAGAAACTTCAAAGAAGTGTGGATGATATTGATAACCAAATAATAAGCAGTCATTTGTGGACTTCAGGCTAGACTAAGAGAGGCAGCTTCGTTGGAAAAACATGTTCTTTTGAAGAAGCTTAGAGATGCACTGGAGTCCTTGAAAGGGCGTGTGGCAGGTAGAAACAAGGATGATGTAGAGGAAGCTATTTGTATGGTTAGTTTTCTATATTGTTCTCTTTTTATTGAATTTGTTCCTTTCAGCATTCCTATGCCACCTATCATTCATGATTCTTTGAGTTCCTGATTTCAAAAGTAATTTTATATAAGAAACTGCAAAAAGAGGAAAGAGCCATAAAAATTTTCCTTTTGCCTTCAACCCTTAAAAACCATAGTCGTTTCTTGCATCTCTGAAGACAAACAATAAGTATTTAAATTCCAACCAATGGCCTTGTAGCTTGGTGTTACTTATTAAAGGAGGTCTAGGGTTCAAATATGGTGTTTGAGGGGTGGGTGTTGGTTTCCCTCATTGTTTAGCCAATGGTCTTTTAGATCAATTGAAATCTCCTCTCTTTATAAGTGAAGCAAATAATGACTACCAAACTATTTTCACTTCCTGCAGGTGGAAGCTTTAGCAGTACAGCTGACTCAAAGGGAAGGGGAGTTAATACAAGAAAAGGCTGAAGTTAAGAAGCTAGCAAATTTTCTTAAGCAGGTGATCTGAATTGCTTAGTAGAAGTTGGGTAATTTGACATTTGTCTGTGTTGTGTATTTTTATAAGCAAATTCTTTTAATCACTAATTTTAGTCAGATACATCTTAATGACTTAAGTAAATGATAAATCTAATAAATTATAAGTTTAATGCTTGTGTGGAGTTAATTTTCTGTTTGTTAATTAGGTTGTGAGTTTGTTATTCATGTAAAACTATAATGAACTAGTTATGATGTTGTTTTGATGACTACTATCACATATCAAATCCTCTGGAAGTTTGTTTGGGACTGAGCCCATCCAATTCCTAAATGGTATTTCCTCCAAGCGTCTTAGAGTTTATAGTGTTTTTTTTAATAGAAGTCTTGGCTGACTAGGTATTTTATTTTATTTTGGGTAGATAAGTAATTTTTGGCCTCAAGGGAAGGTGAGGGGAGATTCAAACTAGCGAGCAGTGACTTTTTCTTAATGAGGTGTGGTCCCTAGTTTTGGCTGATTAGTTTTTTCAGTTCACAAGTAGTTATTGCTATGGTATTGGAGGATGATGTACCCATTTGTGGGAGCTTTGTGTTTGTCTTGAAGTGGAGTACATATATCACTTTTGATACTAACACCTTCTTCAATATCATCCATGTATGGCCTCTAGTGATCTAATTGTTGGGTTCAAATATTTTTAAAATGTGATAGGAATGTGTTTTTTTTATATTTTTGTTTTCTTTAAATCTCAGCAACTTTGATCTGTACTACCCTATCCTGGAAGGTTGAGGAAGCACCCATCAGATGCGTACAAGAAAAAAAGATTTTATATTAATGTTAGGTCATGTTTGGTACATTGGAATGGTGATTACATGAGAATGGGAGTAAGTAAAGGAATGCAAGAAGCTGTAATGGAATAACAATTCCTATTTATCTGTTTGGTGATAATATACGAAGAGAACCTTGAATCTTTATTTCATAATTTAGTACAACATGAGAAGATGATGGAATAGTATCATATTCCAATTCAAATTTCGTAAAATGCCCAAATAAAATTATATTTGCACTCTTTGTGGGTTTCGCATAATATTCAATTATGGACAAATTAAACAATTGTATAATTGATGTTATTGTGCTTTTTTCAAAAATTACTATCTCACAAACACAAACCATTTCTATTTCATTATTGCTTTTAACAGATACACCTCACAAGGCCTTCTTTAGAACTCCCCCACCCTCTTTTGAACTATTTAATCCAGTTTGGTGACTTCATTCTAGCCTTGAGCTCCTTGATACGGTTCCAAAAACCTGCGTTATTTTTCTAATATAATTTATTTTGTAATTTGCGCTAGTTTTGTGTTACTTGAAATGTTTGCTCTTATATGTTTATATTTTATCTGAAGAAAAATATTTGTAGTCCTCTACCTTTTCACATTTTCCTACTTTAACTGTTTATATCCATTTATAGGCATCAGAAGATGCTAAGAAACTTGTTGATGAGGAAAGAGCTTTTGCTCGTGCTGAAATAGAAAATGCCAGAGCAGCAGTTCAGAGAGTGGAAGAGGCGCTTCAGGAACATGAACGAACGTCTAGGGCCTCTGGGAAGCAGGTATGTGTTATTACTTTTTTTTTTCTTTGGTAGGTTTGTGTTATTACTGTATTTTTTAGAGCACTTGATCATGACTGTAATGATGCAGTATTCAGGCCTTTTTTAATTTGAAAATGTTCGGACGCACCCAGTTTTACAGTGTATATGCACGCGTGTCCTTTGTTTTGTAAGCTATTGCAATACTTTTTTATGTTTGGATCTGGATGGGTGATTAAATTGATTTGTCAGAGGATATAGGAAGATAGTTGCATTGTGGTTTATGTCTTGATGCTGGTGTCTAGTGTTTGATTATTGTATGCATAATAATCAGTGCATGTTTAATACAGAACACCATCTTTATTCTATATTCTGTACTTTTTAAGTAATATCTTTTATTTGGTTCCTTTAGGATGTGGAAGAACTGATGAAGGAGGTTCAAGAGGCTAGACGAATTATCATGCTGCATCAGCCAAGCAAGGTATTTGTTAGCCTTTGGTCTTAAATCTGTCGCTTATTATAAACTCAAGAATTCCCTTGTGAATATTCCCTCCGCGTGCTTTGTACTAGCAATTAAGTTGAACTTATTGTTAAGAGCTTTAGTTTTTGGGAGATCTACATGAAATTCATTTCCTGTTGTCATTAGAACCGTATTAGACATCAACCCAGCCAAGAGGCTGGTCATGGATTTCCCAGCAAATTTGTCATCTGATAGTTGAATAGCTGGTCTTATATCTGGTGTTACAGATATAACGTTCTAGCAAAGACCAGCTATTCAACTATCAGATGACAATTGCTCGTGTATAACTCTGTCAGTGAATTATTATAGGTATCCATTAAAGTTGAACTCTCCTGAGTATGTTTAATTTGTTGCAATTTAAATATAAGTGGTCACATTTCAAGCCATGTGGTGAATTAGAACACTTTTATTTCTATTTTACTTTCATACTTCTGTTTTGATTTTAAAATGTATTGATTGGATGCTCTTTTGTTGATTAATGAGTGAATCATAATTAATTTGTAGGTTATGGACATGGAACTTGAGCTTCGAGCATTGAGGACACAGCTTGCAGAGAAGTCTAAGCATTCTCTTAGGCTTCAGAAAGAGGTTTGTTTATTATTTTACACCATGTTTGCAGGATTTGATATAACCTTCATGGGCTTCCCATGTATTCTTGGCTCAATAACGTGTTAATATATGCCTAATATATTGGTGGCACATTGTTTTTCTGCATTATCCATGTGTGAAGTAGTCACGGTTTTGCCTTTGTAGTTTTCCTCCATCAATTTTTTTATTGCTTTAAGTTTTCTATTTATTTTGTCTGTATTTAGAGTGCTCTGTTACTTGCAAAAAATTTATTAGTGTTGTATTGTTTAGCATATCTATTTTATAGGGGTTTTGAATAATTTGTTTTGGGAAGTTGTTTGAATTTTTTGAGGGAGCCAAGTGCATGCATCTCTGGAAGCAACGAGTATTAAAGCTAGTTGATCTTTTAGTATGAGCATATGGTAGTCTGCAGTTAATTGGGTTCTTAAGTTAAAAGCTTGAAGCAATCCGTTTATCCTTAAAAAAAAAAATAAATTATTATAATGGGGTGGAGGGTGTGGTCATGGGTTTGAGATCCACTGGGTGCATGCGTACATTACCAATAAAAAAAACCTTTGTTTTTGCATAAGGAATTGCAATTTTTGTTAATAGGAACAATCATTTATCCTAATGGAAGATTGTGGTGGCATATATGATTCCTGTCTTCCATGCTCTCACGCTCAATAACCATTTATGTTAATGGATATTAATTATTCAATCTGAGCAAATGGCATTTTTTTCCTTTCTCTGTCTCTCCTTTTCTCACACATGGAGATGCATATACAATACATAGGCATGCCAGAATTTTATATTATTTTAAATGCTTCTAGTACTGTTTTGAAGACGGGTGACATTTGTTTGTACATATATTCTGCTTCATTTTTCTAATGAAGTAGTCTTCTCTTAATACAAGTTTTCTTACCTATCAAAAAAAGAAAAAGAAAAAGACAAGGGTGACATATGCTAATAGGGTGTGCACCAGTCCCTCTTAAATATCCCCCATAACTCTAACGTTGTCTTTAGTCCCCTTTGTCTTATCAAACTTAATATTTCCGCCTGCCAATAATGTGTATTGAAGATCTTTCTGGGGTAAATGATAAGTTTATTGAATAAATTCATTTTCATCATTGCAAAAACTTAGGTCAAGGTAGTATTGTATTTAGACAACACACGATGATTTATATGCATCTGAATCTATCATATTATTTATGCTAGACTTCCTTTGTGATGTCATGACTGATGTAGTGTGCGTTTGAATACCGCTTATTTTGCTGAAAACGGAAGACAATAAAAAAGATATTTTCCGGTTACTGTTCACTACTGTTTTGCACTGTTCATTTTCCTATTTGCACTGTTCATGTCCCATGAACAGTGCAAGAGGCGCTGAGCTGAAGAAAGAAAAAAGAAAAAGAAGAAAGCAGATGCAAACGTGAGATGTGGACTCGCAAACCAAATGGACTTGTAGTGGAGTTTCTAGATGATTGTTATTTTCTCTACTCTCAATAAATTCTTCAAAACACCAAAAGGGCATGATAGTGAAATCTCTGGCCTAGGTTTGCTTAGTACTTTTCCTATTTCTCAAGGCTTTCCTATTAGTATTTGATGTGTCATTGGGTTTCACACAGCAAGAAATGATAGAATATTATTGTTGTTTGTAGGGATTTGCTGGTGAATTGTTTCTGTTACTATTTATATTTACTCTTTGTGGTGAATGTGTATGTGGTTTTCTGATGTAACCTTTGCTTTGCTTTGCTTTACTTTATGTGGTGTGCTATATAAATAATTGTATATTGTATGGAAATGTAGCTTTTGTTCCTAAATTTTTTATGCTCTTTAATTTCCATTCCTCATATCTGTTCAGCTGGCAAAGAGCAAGAGGGTTGTGGAGAACGGTTCCCAGTCATTTGAATTAGATGGGCATGAAGCTTTAGGTTCATACTTGCGGATTCAACCTTGCTCTGACAATGCTCCAGAAATTTCTAAATGTTCGATTCAGTGGTATCGTGTGTCATCAGAAGGCGGCAAAAAAGAACTTATATCAGGTATATATGCAGTAATATTTGCTGCTTTGCATTTTATGGACTTTAGTGCTGTCTTTTGAGAATAGATTACCATAGCAATTGCACTCTTGTGCTATTCTCTAAATGCAAACATCTCTGTGTAAGAGATTATGCTCCCTCTCTGAATTCTTTTTCCTTTTTCAGACATATTTAGTGGCTAAATCCTTGACTTGTTATTCAGAATGTAAGATTGGAATAATTACATAGAGAATCAGAGAATGTAATATAGTCATGGAAGGTGTTGGGCACATGGTCCCCAAAGAATATAAAATAAAATTTTGATTTAAATGGAAAAAAAAACCAGAAATTCAATGGGACCTTTAAATGCAAACCAGCACTGCCCTACAGGCCTATTCCCTTTGTACCCTCTCTCTCTCCATATATTAGCAGCTTCATCCTGGGTGTGGAAGTGCCCATTCCATTAATCTTGCCTGCTCAGCTCAATCAACGGGAGGAACGAGAACAGCCACTATAGAGCTCAGCCTTGGTGGTACTAGATAGGGAGGACAGGTAGGAATTCATACCTTCTTGGGACTCAATGGACTACAAGAACGCTGGGGTTGGTGTCAAGGAGAACATATCAGCTCCTACCCAATTTGCCATCCTTGCCACCTCTATCTATTAGTAAAGCTTGAACCACTTCAGAAGCAAATTGTTGTGTTAATCAATTAATATCATGAAAATTCCTGTGCTTTTTTCCTTTGTCTATCTTGCAACCAGGGGAGTGGTCACGTCCATTATGTCCTCTCTTATTCCAAACATGCAGTATTTAAAGACATAGCAGTATTTTCTTAGGATAGCCTGACACCCTCTGCTTACCTTCCAAAAGCTGAACATCATCCACTGGCTTGAAACTGGTTAAAATGACCTTTCTTTATGGTACTCAAATTCTATTTGTGAGTGCTTCTTGAAATTCAGCAGTAAGCTTCACCTGAAGTGGTTTGCTTACTTCTTGAGCGATAGTTTTACGATCTTGGCTGGCAGCTTGCTGGGAGTAGGGACATCCAAGCTTGACCAACAAGTTGCTGTTGGGATCATTGAACTATCACTCGAGAGGGCAAGATTTCTCATCCGTCTGTCAAGAGACCTATTTTGGCTGCTGACTATTGCTTTGTGTTGATTCCAATCACTACGTATTTTATATATATATATATATATGTGGATCAGGATCAAGTTAAACTTGATTTAAGTTTTTTCTTAATGGTACACCACTTAGTAACTTTTTATTAGATTAATATTATAAAAATCGCACTGTTAGATTACATATTTCTATGTTCTTAACAAGCATGCCAACTTATGTATCAATTAATTGTTATTTACTACTTAATTAAAAAATTCATGTTTTGTATATAGTTTTTAAATTTCGAAAATAATTAGAATTTACATTCTGTAGATGAGATTCCACCCCCCCCCCCCCTAATGTATGATGTTGGGTATAAGGAGACAATTTGCCCGTTTGGATCCCCGTTTTACAGGTTGCGTTTGCGTTTTTTTTTTTTTTTTTTTTTTTTTAAAAGACCAGCGCTTGGTGCACTGTTAAAGGGCCATGAACAGTGCACCAAGGCATATAAACAGTAAAAAAAGAGTGAACAGTGTTTTTTTACACATTAAAAAATTATTTTGCTACAGTGTTTTCAGTTTCCAGTTTTCAGTTTTCAGCAATAAGTTCTATCCAAACGGACTCAATGTGATCCAAAGGTGGGTTTTTAAAAAACATATAGCTAATAAGCAGTGTAATATTGACATAACTTACGGCAAGTATAACTTAAACCCAACTATATATATGCACACACACACACGAGCCTGACACTGGGCCTATGATCATCTGTCATTGATAAGCCAATATTTGCAAGTTCTTTTTGTATGTACTTGTTTCATTATATATCTATTGGTTGGGTTAACACGTCATATTCTTAGAATTACTTTCTATATATTTGTGGTCAGTTATCGTGGGTTTCACATAATAATCACTTACCCTTTTGTACCCAAATCAACTGTTGTTTTTAAAATGGAAAATTTGTTAATGATGGTAATTGTGTTGCCTACATTGTTCTAAGATATCGAATCAGATGCATAGAGTTGCAAAATTGAGTACTTCTTTTGTCCAATCTTTGTATGTTTCTGATTTAACTTTCCGTCATGCCTCAGGAGCTACCAAATCAGTTTATGCTCCTGAACCTTTTGATGTTGGGAGAATTTTGCAAGCCGATATTGTTTTGGAAGGACAACAAATCACATTGACAACCGCAGGTCCCATTGATCCAGGTCTTGTACTGATCTTGACTCTCCATAGTTTTTTTTTTTTTTTTGAGTTTGATTATCAATTTGTGAGGTTTCAATCTCTTCCTTCATTCAAAAATTTTATTTTAATTTTATAATAATGATTAAATTAATATTTTTTTTTGTATTAGTTTAAGTTTTTGGGAATAGTAGTAGTTTCTCATGGAATAAGAGCTGTTAGTCTTGAGTTCCAACTTCCAACCTTGTCTCTATTTGTCTTGCATTTAAAAAACTACAAATTTCACATGTTGGGCTCCACTTGGTTAGGTATAATGTTAGAATAATGACTAAATGATTAAATTAACACTTTCTTATCAGCTTAAGCTTTTGGGACTAGCAGTTGTTTGTCAAATCTAAATTTGTGTAATTATGTTGTATTTTCTCATGCAGCTGCTGGTTTGGGAAGCCATGTGGAGGCACTTGTGCGAAGGCACGACATTGAATTCAATGTATGCTGTCCTAGTTCTATTCAAATTTATTTTCCTGTACATAGCTACTTATATGTCAGCTTCAATGTCAACATATTGATATATATTGTCAAAACCTTTAAAGTTCTTTTATATTGGGTGGTGTGCATCATTTTCATGGTGATCTTGATGATACTCTGTCCACCATTCTATTTATAGTGTGTGCAGTTGGTCAACTTTTATGCTGTCAAATATCATGAGTAGGTCTCAAAGGGAATTTAAAAAAAACTAGAGTCAATGTTATTGAAATTTGAAACAAATAATTACAAAGGGGATATTATGGAGTATACCAGCTACTCATAAGTTTCCCTTCAAATGAAGGACACAATGACTATGAAATCACATAAGTTCGAAGGTCTACACCCTTACAAAGAAGCCCAATTGAATATGATCCTAACAAGCCTGGATTTCAACCTCTCACAACTCATGCTTACAACTTCTTTTTGAAGCATATAGTTCACAGAGCTCATGACTTGTTGATTACATCATGCTCATAGCTTGTCAATTCCTGCATGGTTTGAACGCATATCTAGATCAAGGCCCTAAAAATATAGTGTTTGCCTGCTGATTATACACTTTTTTAAAGCCTGAAAATCTTTATATAAAAAAAAAAAACTATGTACAAGGTCACATAAAGCAATTCAGATGCTTGCCTTGGGGTAAAGCAATAAGGAAATATCTTTAGGCTTTATAAATTAAATGGTGTTCTCCTCTGGCCTACTCTTTATGAACCAAGTTTATTTGAGAGGTGCATCTTTGCACTTTTTAGACATGATTTTTCTCTTTGCACTTTTTATTCATGATTTTTCTTTCCTCCAAGCAACTATTCATGTTGCCTTTACTACAATGAAGACCATATTTTGGGAATGAAGTAGAGGACTAACAAAGAGGAATGGAGGGAGTATACATTAAAAAGCAACGCTATGATGTTACCTCACTATTACATAGCTCTATTTGATAGATTTATTTACCTTATTTGATTATGTATTTGTTGAACTGCTTATCACTCTATATGGTGTACCTATCAGAACCCTTCATAGAATGAGGCAGTGTGCAGCACCTTGAGTTATCTGGATCCGAGTTATGATGTACAAGATTGGTGTGCAACTAACTGACAGCACAGGATCATTTAGATTTATTGAAAGTGTTTCCATCTTGCATGTTTATATAACATGAGTAATGTCATTGTTTCATGTCTAAATCTTTTGATGTTTAGATTTTCTATATATCTGAATATTGTGGAAAAGATTTGAGTCTAGTTTTAGAACCTGTAGATCTGCTGTCTGTTTTGACATTGTTTATCACACTTTGCAGGTGGTTGTTACCCAGATGAATGGTGTAAATCACCCGTCAGAATCAATTCATGTGCTTCATGTGGGAAGGATGAGGATAAAGCTTCGTAAAGGAAAGACAACAATTGCTAAAGAGTACTACTCCACTTCAATGCAGGTATAGCAGATTTCAAATTTGTTTTCTCTGTTAATACAAGGGCCAAGAGTGATGTAACATGCATTTCCTGTCACTCATTCTCTAGATATTGTTTAAGCATTTGATTTATCAAAAAAGAAAAGATGTATTTGAGGGCTCAAATAAAATGGAAAATTTTGATTTTTCCTTTTCTTGTGAGTGTATTGGACGAAATTGAAGGATGTCTAGGAAAGTATAATTACAAAGTTCATGAGTGGTGGTCCTTTGTATTCTCCATGTTCAGAGTTCAGTGGGTAGTGCCTGAAAGAGTTGCGGATCTTCTGTTTGGGTGGGGGAACTGGTTTGGTAAATATGTAGTTCTTTTACTTGGAAATAGTTCCCCTATGCTTGATGTGAGTAGCATCGAGAGAGAGGAGCAACTGGACTTTTTAAGGAAGCGGAGACCTTGGTTGTCGAGCTGAAATCGGTGTTCTTGAGATCATTATTTGAGTGGTCTTGTATTCTTGGCAATAATGATATGAAGTCTATTGTAGACTAGATTCTCTTTCATTTTGAATGGAACTTTTTTATTGTGTTGAAGAACTCAAAACATCTTTTCTTTTGTTTTGATGTGTCACAAATTTTGTTGGTTATTTCTGACACTGTTTTTCTGCTCTAGCTCTGTGGAGTTAGAGGAGGTGGGAATGCCGCAGCACAGGCACTGTTTTGGCAAGCAAAAAAAGGGCTGTCTTTTGTAGTAGCTTTTGAATCAGAGAGAGAGAGAAATGCAGCCATTATGCTGGCTAGGAGGTTTGCTTTTGACTGCAATGTATGTGTTCTCAATGGCCTATGTTAAAACTTCTTACTAGCAATTAAGTCTCTATTCTTTTTTTCTTGCTTGTGTTATTGATTCCAAACACTTAAAATGTCAGATCATGCTAGCTGGCCCAGACGACAGAGCTCCTTTAGGAACCTAATGGACCTCCATTGATATCTTACTTTTGCTAAATGTAATTAATTTGAGTTTCCCACATATCATGTATTATAAGTTTGTAATGGTAGAGATGGCTTTGTATAATTGTGATATGGTGTTCCACATTTTTTTTACCTCGATTCTTTTTACCATTTTGTTTTCCAACATCAAGGCAATTTTTTATTTGCCTTTTTGTCCTGAGTGTTAACAGAATTTCCCGCTTGCATTTGGCGGAATGGTTGCAGCTCATTGTAAATCTGTAAAACATTACTTGAGGTTTTGAATGATTGATATATTTGATGACTGGTTCATGATTGATGATTGCTATTGGGGTTCTATATGCAGCATTTTTCACTGAAGACACTGCAGCTCATTTTTATTACACGTTTAGTTGCCATCTGGACAAGGAAATGGAATGGAACAATTTGCAACTTTGTTGTTTATGGATTAATATGACAGTTCATTATATTTATATTACATTTCTCTTTGATGATGCCTTATTCAACACTTCAATCTATGTACACTATAATAGTAAAATAATCTAATTATGTTGGTGGTTGCACGTGTTGGATGCACCAGGATGGGGATGGGAATGTTTATGCGTTTTAAGGTTGCGAAGTTTTACTGAAAAATGGGGGAAAGATACAAGGGAGGCATGCATAGAAACTGTAAAAAAAAAAACTGGTGTCTAAAATTCAAAAGTAATGAGAATGAAGGTTTCCTAAAGCTTTTGCCAATTAGTCATATACTAGGGCTCTTAAGATCATATAGGTTTAGTGTCCGTTTGAGAACAACTTATTTAATTTTTTATTGAAAACTTTTTACCGAAAGTGTACTAAATATGCTTATATTTTGAAATTTTTTTGAAAATGTGAAAAAAAAAGCGGAAAAAAAAGAAGTTTTAAAAAATTGTACAAAAAAACTAAAAACTAAAAGTTGAGCTTATAAGTTGAGGCCAAACAATTTCTTAGACTGAATTAAAATTGAGCCAACACCGCTGAATGAGAGTGCAGCTATATCTCTCTTCAAAGCATCCACAAGAGACCAGGGATGACCTTTGTCATCCTAGAAATGTTGGTGGCTTGGGTTTCAAAAAAAACAAAAAACACAAACTATGCTTTGTTGGCCAAGTTGGCGTGGATGATAGCATCCAATAGATAGTCTATGTATGAGGATCCTCAGAACAAAGTATAAGGTCAAGGATGACTGGCTACAGCCAGAAGCAACTAGACATGCATCCCCCATTTGGAAGGCCATTGAGAAAGCAAGAGCAATTGTGAGGAAGGGAGCCTGTTTCCTAATCAGTGATGGCGAGTCAGTAGATGTTTGGCGGGACTCGTGGGGGCCTTGGATTCAAAAAAATTTCCCATCACCAAGGGTTGAATCCTATGCTCAATCTCCTATGAAGGTTTCCTAACTGATTGACCAATGAGCTACATACGTGGAAGAATTCTCTGGTTAGGGATATGTTCAATCCCACTTCTGCCCAAGCCATTTTATCCACCCCCATCCCATCTAGGCCTAAACCAGACAGACTTTTGTGGATCCTTGACTCAAAAGGTTTGTTCTTGGTAAAATCTGCTAACAAAGAGCTACTGCAAACTCCTCCTCCACAAGCTTCATCAATGTGAACTAGTCAAAGCTTTAAAAGATCAGAGGTTCAGAAAGGATTAAAATGTTCTTTTAGAGAGTAGCGGTTAATGCCCTTCCCATAAGAGAAAACCTTATAGGTCGCATGGACATACCAGATTCCGCATGTGTTCTTTGTAACATGGAGGTAGAATCAGCCCTTCATCTCTTCTTTAGATGCCCAATAGCCAGAGCTATTTGGTTTGTAGCTTGCTGGGGGTTTAAGTCAGATTAATTAGGCTCCACCAACGACATCATTAAACTTATCTTGGACCCTCCAACAGGCCTATGTCAAGCTCAGGACTCCTAGCTCGTTTCACTCAACATGGCGTTCACCCTAGAAGAGATATGGCATACTCGAAATGTGGTGCTCCATCTTAAAGGATCAGTTGACCTGCAGGCATCCATTGATAAAATTGGTACAAGGCTAAAGGAATGCTCACTGGTCTTCTCCCATCCTGAAGCCCACAATGTCTGCTCATTCAAATGTTAGTTGGTCCTCTCCTCCTATAGGCACTATCAAAGTAAACGTCGGTACGGCCGTATCTCTGTCCAACATGGCTTTGGCAGTTGTTGCTAGGAATGAACATGGAGCTGTGCTCAAGGTTTGGGCCAAGATAATGCCAAAGTTCTCCCCCCTTGTTGCTGAAACTGAAGCGATTCTATGGGCATTGTAGCTTGCTAAAGGAGAACTCTGGAGCAATATCCTTTGTTGAAAGTGATTCAAAGTACAGCATCGATGCCATCCTTGACAACACGGGTTGCCCTTTAGGGACCATATCTGCCCTTCTCTTAGAGCATCCACATCAGTCCCTCTATTTTACACATCTATTTTTACACTAAAAACCTACTTTTTTATATTTTACACATTCATTTTTACAAAATACCCATATTAGTTCATCTATTCTACCAATCTTTTAATTAAATAATCAACACTCTCACAATTTTTTATTATTTCTCCTAACAACTTTTACAAAACGCGCGCTCTCTCTCTCCTTTCTCATTTCTGATTTTTTTTTCTCTCTCTTCTTTCTCATTTTTGATTCTTTTCTCTCTCGCTCTCTCTCTCTCTCCTTTCTCCTTTCTGATTTTTTTCTCTCTCTCTCTCTACCCGTTTCAGATCATCTCTCTCTCTCTCTACCCGTTTCAGATCATCACCCGTTTCAGATCATCTCTCTCTCTCTCTCGATTAACTCTCCGATCCACTCAGATCAACTCTCTCTCTCTCTCTCTCTCTCTCTCTTGATTAACTCTCCGATCTGCTCGGATCCGAGCTCGGATCCACGATTCACTAGCTCCGAGCTCGAATCCGCTCTGATCCACCAGCTCCAATTCGAGCTCCGAGCTTCGATCCGCTCCGATCCACCAGCTCCGATCCGAGCTTCGAGTTCCGATCCACGATCCACCAGCTCCGAGCTCCGATCCACAAGGTCCGATCCACGATCCACCAGCCACGAGCTCCAATCCGAGCTCCGATCCACTATCTGTGTGTGTATCTCTTTGTTTTTTTTTTTTTTTTTTGAGCAAGTGTATCTCTATGATGATATGTCTGTGTGTTTGTGTGTGGGTGTGTTTGTGTGCATCTGAGGAAAACGAAGATGAGCAGTTAACTGGGTTTGTTGAGTATGGATAGGAGAGAGAAAAAAAGGAGCGAACGGAAATTAATAAAAAAAAGGATAAACGAGCTACAGTAATCGTGTTAATATATACGGTTACTGTAGCTCGGGGATGGATTTACATAATTTTGCATATTTTTACACCTATTGATGTAGGAATTTTTTTGTTCAAAATATGTAAAATTGGTAGTTATTTCTATTTTAGAGGATTTTAGAGGGACTGATGTGGATGCTTTTAGATATTTGTTTTTTGGGCAAAGTCTTTTGTCCTTTTTTTGTTTTGTTGGGTTAAAAGAAGTGGAAATGTTGCTGCCCATGAGGCAGCAAAGTACGCATTAAGAGTTTTGTGTCCTTTTTGTTGGTCCTTGGACAATCTTCTAGATAGTATTGGTCTTGTTTGTAAGGAACATGTTCAGCCTTGTTAGTTTAGGTTTTTTCTGATTGAATATAATTGCAGTTTATAAAAAAAAGGCATCCACAAGAGACAAAGTGTCTCATCTTACATTTTCAGAAAGCGATCTTTTTGTTAATTGTTGTGACTTGTCATCCAATGATAACAAAATGACCAAAAAATAAAAAAATGATAACAAAAGGAAAAAAGAAAAAGAATTATCAGAAATTGAAAAAACTTAGTATACTCGTGGTTTACAAGTGCGGGATAGGAAATATAGTAAGAATAAAAAATAGTGAAATGCATTGGGAAAAAAAGAGACGGTAAATTACATGAATATTTCTCGAGGCTGGGAGGATGATATTTCACCACAAAAATGACACATTTCTTCCTTGAGACTTGAAAAAATTAATATTCTAGTCTTTCCATTGATAATAATAACAAAATATTTTAAATTTTAAGAAGATTTCTCGACTAAATTCTAACTACAATTTGGTGATAAGGAAAAATATTTAACCAAAAAAATCCTTTCGCTATTGTGTATATTGAAAGTTGGTTTCCATGCATGGTCCAAATTCAAATATATAAAGTACATCGTCCAATATGAAATTGCTAGCAACATAAGCATATGTCGGTACTAGGAGTACTCAATTTATGTTGATTTCACTACTAAGAGTTTTGAATTTTATATTGTTCCGCAAACCCCTCAAATATTCTTGAACTTTGCACCAAAACGTCATACAAGTTAAAATCTTACATTATTTTGCCAATTCAACAAGGGCGGCTAAAAATCTAATTTTGCCAATTTAACAAGATCAATTAAATACCTAAAACTAACCTCAAACAAGTCAAACCCACCCTACTCTATTCCCACTTCACACAAGTCCTCTTAGTCATAAAGAGGAGACGAGACACCCTAATCCGATTGTTGTACTGCCTTTTTATAATTGGGAGGGAACTTCCCCCCTCTTCCCTTCCTCCCAAAGTATGTCCTTAAATGCAAATCTATATCTCCCAAAGATACCCTTGGAAGCCAACACCACCTGAACTTGATAGTGGAACATTGGAAAAAGGGTTTGCACCTTATTGTAATTAAAGTTAAATACGAGTGCCTTTTATAAAATACTAGAAAATAAAACTGGGTCTATTTCATAAACTCCCATATAATACTAATAGAAGGCGTTAAAAAAGGAAAAAAGGGCGCTTGAAGTAGCGAGGTTTATGAGTGGGCAACGAAACCCTTACATTTCTGCTGGACTCACTCAAGCTGTCAAGCACTTGAAAAGAAGAAGACAAAAACCTTAAAAGGTGATTTATGTTGTTTCTATCTTCTCTTTCATTTTTCTTGCTACAAATTTTAAGCTACTCTATTGTATACATCGTTCAATATCGATTTGAGTCTCTGTATCTTTATACTGTTTTGTAATATTTCTTTTAAAGTTTGTTATTCTGTTAAAGTTTGCGATACCCATCTGAGAAAAACGCATTCTTTCTCTCTCAATACCACTAGAAATTCTGAATTGAGTTGATAAAATTCGGTCTTTAGAGTTGTCAATTCAGGAACATGTTCATGGTATGAAAATAAGTCCATTTAGAACTTGTTGTTGCTGTTGTTGTTGGTGGTGGGGGACCCAAAATGCCATAGAATAGATTTAGAATTCGGAAGCAATGCGTAATGCATTCTGGAACGATTGAAACGATGTGAATATAGCTCTGTGTAGCTCTAAATTTGCCAATTATCATGTGTTTTTAGCCGCTTTTCCTAGTATGACGGAAGCTCTTAAGGATTGCTCCCTATTGTTGGTCATGTTTAGAAAGTTCAAATTTTTAAAGGGGACATTGTTTAATGCAATGTCTTTTTAATGAAAAGATACGATTTTCGAAAACTTACCCTCTTTAATTTAGATTCTAGTGGAAGAGGGGTATTCACTTTTTGAATGAAGTAAAAAGGGTAGTCAGGAAATTTATTTATTAGCTTTTCGAAGAAGACTACATTTTGGGCATCTTGAAATAGAATAGAGTACTAACAATTTGGGATAGAGGAGTATTTGTGTTTCTAATTGTTGCTTGTGAATGTTTGTGTCTGATATTTATGGTGTAGATGGTTGTCAATGGATTAACTTGTACCTATTGTTTTAGGAATATGACCGGTGTTGCGGGTAGTAGCACTCCCACGGCTGAGGATGATATTTCCCCGCTTTGGAAGTATGTAACAAAAATAGACAAGATAGGTGTAGGGGGAGGGAATTGTAAATTCCAATGCAGTTATTGTCAGTTGATTTTTAAAGGGTCATATACTAGAGTTAAGTCTCACTTGCTAAAAATACCGGGTCAAGGAATTCGAGGATGCTCCAAAGTGACACCTCAAGATATTCAAGAAATGCGAAGAGTGGTAATGGATCAAGCTGAACCGAAGGTTAGAAAAAATCTCCTTGAACTGGTTCCTTTGCTACTGCCACCACCGCCTCCGCCGCCGCCGCCACCACCACCACCACCACCGCCTCCTTTTAATGCAACCTCATGGTCTTCTAGTGCATGTTCTGGCATTGGGGCATCTGCCATTGGCTCATCTAAGCAGGAGAGTTTAGAGCCAAAGAAAAGAAAGGCCGCAGAATGTGCAATTGTAGGGAAATCGTCGACTCTTGAGGCTAAGGAACACTTAGATGCTATGATTTCCAAGATGTTCTATTCAGCAGGCTTGCCGTTTCAATTTGCTCAAAATCCATTCTACATAAGTGCATATTCTTTTGCTGCTGAAAATCTAATCAGTAATTATTGTCCCCCTGATATCAATATGTTGAAGACAACACTTCTTCAAAAAGAGAAAGCAAATATTGAGAGGTTGTTGGAACCCATCAAAAACACATGGAAGGAGAAGGGTGTAAGTATCGTAATCGGTGGATGGACTGACGAACAAGAGCAACCGTTTGTAAGTTTAATGGCAGTAACAGAAGGTTGGCCAATTTTTTTGAGAGCCATTAACTGTGAAGGTAAATATGAAGATGAAAATTTTCTTGCTGTTTTGATTATGGAGACCATTGCTGAGGTTGGACCCCAAAATGTGGTTCAAGTGATAACAAACAATGCTCCTGTTTGTAGGGCTGCCGGAATGCTTGTTGAGGCTCAATATCCACACATTTTTTGGACACCGTGTGTGGTTGAAAGCATCAATCTTGTTATAAAAAATATATGTGAAGCAAAAGACAGAGAGGCTAAAGATGTTACATATGATGAATGTAGGTGGATTACAACTATTATTGCAGATGCTATGGTAGTGAAAAATTTCATTATGCATCACTCAATGAGAACAGTCATTTTTGAACTGTTTGCTAATTTGAAGATACTTGCAATAGCAGATACACGCTTTGCCACAATGATTGTCTTGCTCAAAAGGTTTAAACTCATTAAAAGCGACCTTGAGAACATGGTTAATAGTGATAGATGGGCTTGTTTGGAAGTTGATAATGTTCAAAAGGCACAATTTGTGAAGGAAAAAGTACTAGATCACTTATGGTGGGAAAAGATTGATTACATACTTTCATTTATGGATCCCATATATCAAATGCTAAGGGTTGCTATTGCAGAGAAGCCATCTCTTCATTGTGTATATGATATGTGGGACTCGACAATTGAAAGAGTAAATGTGGCTATATATCAACATGAAGGGACGCAGGAAGATGAGGATTCAACCTTTTATTCCGTAATGCACAAAGTACTAGTTGATGAGTGGGACAAAAGTCACACACCTCTTCATTGCTTGGCACATTCATTGAACCCAAGGTGAATTCTGAGCTCCAACGTGCTTAATGTTTGTTAGGTTTTATAATCATAATTAGATCAATACTCGGATAAGTGTATTATATTGATTTCTTACAAGGAGCTGTCATTTCTTGTTTTCTAGGTACTATAGCAGAATGTGGCTTGATGAGGCTCCTAATCGTGTTGCGCCCCATAGGGATGCAGAAATTTCTCGTGAAAGGAACAAATGTATGAAAAGATATTTTCCAGATATTGAGGAGCGAACAAGGGTCAATACTGAGTTTGCAGAGTTTGCAGCTAAGTATGATAAGTTTGGAGATCATGATTCCTCGCATGATAGAGGAATCATGGATCCAAAGATTTGGTGGATTGTCCATGGGTCTTCAGCGCCCAAACTACAAAGTTTAGCCATAAAACTACTTGGACAACCTTGTTCCTTATCTTGCTGTGAGAGGAATTGGAGTACTTATTCGTTTATAAATTTGATCAAGAGGAACAATTTTAAGCCAAAATTTGCTGAAGATTTACTATTTGTGCATACCAATCTTCGTCTCTTGTCAAGAAGAAGTCCACAATACATGCAAGGAGAGAACAAAATGTGGGATGTGGGAGGAGATGCTTTTGAATCATTTGAGGGTGCTGGCATGCTTGAGACTGTATGTCTTTCTCTTGATGAACCAGAGTTGGAGGCTGAAGTATTTGCCGATGCAGGAAATGGCTATGATGTTGAGCCTATTAAAGTGGGGCCCAATGGAAGAAATTTTTAGTTTTACTTTCAATGATCTGTTTTCCTTGATTGAATGATGGATAGTGAATTTATGATAGTGATATCTTTATATGGAGTTGGATACTTTAATGGGGTCAAGTACTGTTCTGTATTATAATGGTTTTTAGATGCAATTAATTTTGATTTATTTGTTCATGTATTTCATTTTGCTCCTTCTGCTGTTTATTGCCCTAGGTAAGTATGATTGAGTCTTTGTCTATTTCTTTTGTTATTTTAAAAAGAATGTTTTCCTCATTTTTCCATTATTGTTAAGCAAACAAATTGCAGATTCTGGCAACATGGTCATTGAACATTAAAAGATGCAACTCATTTTTTTAAAACTTCAAAAATTTCATTGCCATATGTGTGTGTGTGTGTGTGTTTTTATTTTGAAATTTTTGTTCTTTTGGCACTTTCGGCCTAGTCATATCTCACCGAAATACTATACTACTATTCAGCGTGATATTGTTTTTATGATCAATTCTGCTTGGATATTAGTGGAGTTTACATGAGCAGAGATAGTCTTAAGGCTGTCAACTCTTGTAAAATACTTTATTTTCTAGTTTTCACTATCAATATTGGCTGCCTGTTATAATGTGCTTGTGGACTGGTGCTAAATAAACAGTGTAGTGCATTTGTTTTTAGCATGGATCAGTAAACTGAACTTTGTTATGTGGTAGTATTGTTAATGCATGGCGTAAGTAGACGGTGAAATATCCAATTTGCCCTCTGATATCTGTGGAAAGCTATCGATGTGAATTGTCACATACCTGAATTCATCCAACCACAGTTGAGTTTTGTAGTACAGTTCACTAGTATGCATTCCATACATATGTTGTAAATATATAATTTATCATAATTAGTGAGGTTACTTTTAGGTGGATTAGTATGCTCTGATTTGTAGCTGAACCATCTCAATAGTATCTCTCATAATTTGAGTACAGGTGTGGGTTATTTTTTTTTAATTTTTCATACCGACCTATTAGCCTCTCTAGAGGTACTTTCTCTAATACATTAATAATGCATCATTCTATAGCTGGGGCCAACTGCCAAAGCAATTGAGATATGTTTACCCAGTTGTGTATAGGACTTAATAACTTTTAGTTGAAACAATCAACAGGAAAGAAATTAGGTTTCAACTCATTACTTGCGTCAGGCCTGAAAATTGGCTGGCGGATCTTATTTCAAGTTTTGTGGTGCCCAGATGCACTCATTATTTACTAGTTAGTAAATCATGATCAAGTGCAAACCTGTATCATTGATTGATACAAGGTTCTCTGCTTGTGCCCATATTCTACTTGGTCTCGTTCATTTTAGCCCGTGAAAAAAGAAGAAAAAGGTGTCGTTTGCTAATTTTATAGTAGCTCCCATCTAGTTGGTAGTAATTTTTAGACTATATACTGTGCCTTTATGTTCTATAGTTGTTAAACTTACCCTGCAATTCATAATTGTTTTGGTTTTTGTTTTTGCATTTCGCTCCATATTCCAAATATTGGTTGCTTGCATTTGCATTTTGTTCTTCCGTGATTATTTCCATTTGGGATATTTTATTAAACTGGTGCACTTTAAGCTGCATTATGTTTATGCCTAATGAAAGTGCGGAAAGTCTGCTCATAATTCAATAATTTTTAATTATTTATATATTTAGAAAATTATCAATATGATCCTTGGAAGGTAGGATTTGGTGTGTTTGGGTGGTTGGGGCCATTACCTTTTATGTAGTTCCTTTTTTGGGGTGTTACCATCTCTTCTTGCCCTTATTTTGTGTTGGCCTAAAGAACATATAGGTACCTTCAATTGACAATAATTGTGAGCGTATATTGTTCATTTGGTTTGCGCAACTGCCTTCTTTTTATCTAGTTTCTAGCACTTCTTATATTTTTTGAATTGGTTTTGTACTACTTATGCTTTGCCTTCTTTGTATAGTTAATTAACTTGAGTATTTCTGTTGGTATAGGCGTGTGCTTTGATAGATTCACAAGTCTTATGATATTAGGCTTCATTGTTAAAGGTATGTGATCTTTACATCATTCGCTGAAATAGAATCTGTTTGATTGTGTGTACATCATTGATATCCTAAAACTGCAAAACATTTTAAGTGACATCTGACGGAACTTCTTCTGAAGCAAAATTATGCTTCTCTTGTCCTTAGTTGGACAAGCTGTATGGTATGTGTTTGATAAAAGGCATGTTGCAGATATCCATGCCCATGGTCCCAGAATCACGTTTATTACATGAATATTACATACATCTTGGAGTTTCCGTTGCTAATATCTTCTTTATCTTTTTTTTTTTTTTTAAATGTTGTTACTAGTCACTGTACCTTTTGTGTTCCTCCCCCCCCCCTCTTCCCCCTCCTTTTTTTTCCTCCTCCCTCTTCATCCTTATAGTTGCCTTAATTATCTTTCAGGTTCTCAATCTGCAATGTGATCTCTCTCTCTCTCTCTCTCTCTCATTTTTCGAGGATCCCACATGTTGCAAACAAAAATATGAAAAGAAATCACTGAGTCGTGGATTGAGTTTGTCTTTAGACATCCCTAATGCATTCTTAGCTGATTTTTTTTTTAAATTAGCATTTGAGTACACAAGTTAGCACCAAATTTATGTAGCACTTATATTGGTTTTGCAAATCCCTTGAAAGTCCTCAATAGGCACACTCCCAAATTAGGAAATAAACGTCACACCAAACACCTGGAAATATTTTTCAGAGCATTTTTAGGAATGTGACTGAACACCAGAAAATAAAACATTTTCAATTGAAAACATTTTTACATAAAAAATGTTTTACAACAAAACAACCAGAGCCTAAATGAATTGTGGAATACTGACTAATTCACTGTTATTGACTCAATGGCTTACAATCTTATGATTTGTGGTCTAGGTTAAGAGAATCCTTCATCTAGTTGAAATCTTCTTTTGTAATATTATTTTTTGAATGGCCTCTCCCAGTAGCTGTAGCTCAACTGGTACCTCCTCCTCTTATAAGTCTAGGTGGAGGGTGAGGTCATGGGCAGGGCCAGGGGGGCAATTGCCCTCCTGTCCCTACCTGACCCTTCCCAAAAAATTATTTACCGTGTTTTCTTTATAAGCTTCTTGTCCCTTCCCCTAAGAAACTGTTTGACTGACTTCTCTAAGTAAAAAAAAATCCTCAATATTGTCCACCTATAAAAGGAAACTTGATATATATTGAAGTTATATTTCAATGCTTGATCTCTCTTAAAATTCTTTCCATAATAATGTGATATCATATAGACATATTTGGTTTTATATTTTATATTTTCCTTTTTTAAAGTTACTAAATTACAATTTGCTCTTTACATATCAAGTTACATTTTAAAATTCTTATATCTAAATTAATCTTTTAAGTTAATACAACAATGATTATATAGAGTTATATATATATATATATATATATTTTAATTATATGAAATTCATAATATATACCTAAAGCTATTTGATTTTGCTATGAAACATGTACATAATTAAATTATATTGAGTCCCAATTTAATCCTAAATGAACTTGTTTTGAAAAGGATTTTCCAATATTGTTCTAAATTTGAAAAAAATTAGTACCGATTTCAATTATAGTTCACATTTACATTATACTTCTTACAGCCATTAAATTTTTGATTAATTAATTATAATATTAGTTGATAATTAGTTTTCTATCTTCTATTTTAATTTTGCCCCTCTAAACTAAAATTTTGGTTCCACCATTGGGTGTGCAATTTACCCAAAAAAAGTCGCTTTTATTATTACTGTTAAGTTACACACATGTCCGGTGGATTTTGAATCCACAATCTCATCCTCCAGTGGATGTTGAATCCACCACCTCATCCATCCTCCACTTAGCACTTGCAAGGGAAGGAGGTGTCGCTTTAGCTAGAGCTCATTCTTCCTAGAAATTGATTTTTAGATCCTATCCTTTTGTTTTGTTCTTCTTTTTGTTTCTCAAGCACAAGTCCCTTTTTAGAGTTTTTTGTTCTATATCAGTTTTGGTATTAGAGCAAACAAGCATTTATCCATCAGTTGCCTGTCTTCGATGCCAATAATTATCTCATGTCTTGGATATATGCAACCTCCTTACAGTGTGTGGGTGCCATAGACTCACACCGTGAAATGGAGGATACATATCTAATATATGAGATATCTCCTCCTTTGACACCAACAACCAAGATACCACCATTCATAACAATAATATCAACACCCATGCCCATAAACCCAAAATCACCCCAACCTACCCAAATCCTACCTCTCTGGTCACCCTTTCACCTCCAAATAGCAACCACAACAACAATAAAACCACCATATACCTCCTTGATTGTGATTGGAATGGTTTGGTTGGGTTGGGGGGGGGGGGTGGTATCACTCTCACCCCAACCACCCAAAATTTCTTAAGCCGCCATTGTTGCCTTTCAAAAATGTGGTTTTTTTCCCCTCTGATAGATAAGATAGAAATCAACTTATGGTTGCTCTATGATGATTGATAAAGCTTTTTATCATCATCATTAGCCCAAAACACCAATTGTTTTTCAGTGTAGGCGGGATTTGAACCTCAAATTGCTTATTCAACAATGTGTTACTTGCCCAAATAAACCCTCATAGCCAGACAAAACCATAAAAGACTTCTCATCTTTTATTTTATTTTATTTTTAGATAAGTAATAAAGATGTATATTCAAGAACACTACCTTATGCAGAAAAACATAAGGTAGAGAAAATTTACAAAGAGAGAAGAGAAAAAAAAAAGACAAAAAGAAAGAAAAGATACTAATTATAAAGGAGAGAGCTAAGGAACATAGAGAGATAATCACTGGTGGTGAGTCCCCAAGCCCTAGACCAGTCAAAAAGGGAGTCACTGAAAGAAGCTAATAGCTGGTCATCAAAACTTTCCATGTCCTCAAACTTCCTCCAATTACATTCCCTCCAAAGACTCCACAGTAAGCACAACGGAGCTAAATTCCAAATGCTAAACGAATGCTTTCCAGGCCAATTCCACCAACCAAAGAGAGTATCTGCAACCGGTCTTGACAAGACCCATAAAATCCCAAACGATCTAAAAACCAAACTCCACAACCGGTAAGTCTTACCACAATGAAGTTGCAAATGATCCACCGTCTCCCTATTACAACGACACATAATGCACCAATCAACAAAATCCCTCTCTTTACCTCTCAAATTGTCACCTGTAAGGATCTTATCCCATACAACAGTCCATACAAAGAAAGAAACACGCCAAGGAGCCTTAACATTCCAAACACTTTTCCAAGGAAAGATAATGGGCAAGGGACTTCTTAACTTATTGTAAAATGATTGGATATCAAAATCTCCATTCTTCGTCAACTTCCATTGCGTACGATCTTCATTCTCAATATGAGGTAAATTAGAACCCAAAGTACGGAGAAATTCATCCACACCACCCATCTCCAAGTCATTTGGTCTCCGAATGAAGCGAATATCCTAGCTTCTTTGTTCCTTTGTCCCCAACCGCTCAAGAGAAGAGGCCATTGCGGCCTCTTTATTGGAAGCAATCCTATACTCACCCGGATAGGTCAATTGAAGTCGAGAATCCCCATACCATTAATTTGTCCAAAGCTTCACTCTATCTCCCACCCCTACCTCAAACCGAATATTTTTGCTAAAAGCCTCCCAACCCATTCAAATACTTCTCCACAACCCACACCCATGTACCCCTCTATCTAGCTTGGAAGTCCATCCCCCCATTCTTCCCCAAACTTTAGAGCTACAACCCTTTTCCAAAGCCTTGTCTCCTCAACCCCAAACCGCTATAACCATTTTCCTAGTAGGGCTTTATTAAAAGTAGTTAATTTCCTTACTCCTAATCCACCATTTTCCAGAGGTGCACACACCCTATCCCATCCCACCAAATGTGTCTTGGAATCCCCTCACAAGAAATTCCTTTGCAACCTCTCAATTTTATTAGCCACACGCGTAGTGATAGTAAAAAGGGATAAAAAGTAGGAAGACTAGACAATGTACTTAAGCAACGTCAGTCTTCCACCTTTTGACAAATATATCTTCTTCCACCCAGTCAACTTACGCTCCATTTTCTCCAAAATAGGATTCTAAATAGTAGGTGACTTGTGGGACGCCCTCAATGGCATACCAAGATAAGTCATAGGCAAAGATCCAATCCGGCAACCCAAAATCTCTGCCAAGACATGGACATTAGGAACCTCCCCTATAGGAACCATCTCACTCTTCAAAGCATTAACCCTTAAACCTGTCACAGCTTGGCAAGTGGAAACAAAGAAGAAGCATCTGCACATGTAGAATCTGCTCCTCATCTGCATCGCAAAACAGAATCGTATCATCCGCAAACAAAAGATGCGAGACACATACCCCTCCACCCTGTCTATTGATCTGTCCCAGTTGGTTTAATGGAATTGTAGTCTATTCGAGACGACTAATCTCCAAGAATGAGGAAAAGGAAAGGAAATTTTGGTTTAATTCTCTATTGCCTCTTATTC
This sequence comes from Castanea sativa, assembly GCF_040712315.1. Taxonomy (NCBI): domain Eukaryota; kingdom Viridiplantae; phylum Streptophyta; class Magnoliopsida; order Fagales; family Fagaceae; genus Castanea; species Castanea sativa. The sequence continues at coordinate 41,526,637 of NC_134020.1, forward strand.
ATCATGACTCAACTTAAATACATACCAAATAACCACAACCGATAACAATGACAGTTATTCTACTTTAGCCAAAACTTTGGCTAAACTAGATAATAACTATAACACCTATCCTAGATAAATATAACAGTCTAATAACAAATGATAATATCAAAAGATAACAGCAACCTAATCTCCCAGTTACAAGCAACTGAAGGAGTCCTTTATTAAACTAAACTCTTGGAGGCAGAGGCAATCTTCTTAGCAAATCCACTGTTACTACTTAGCAGGTGAATGTAATCCAGACACAAGGCTTTGGGACACAACATCTACCATCAGCCCTAAAACCTCGAAGTAAACCAGACTTATCATCCCATCTCTGTCAGCACTAACAACTCACTTGTCACAGCAAGACCCAACCAGCGTAAGCTCATGACTCAAACTCTTGGGCACCACCCAACCCATCAGCAGCAACCAAGCTCAAACTTGGTTTCTTGATCTGGCAACTCACATTAACAGGCAGCCCCAATCAGATTTGATCTGGGTATGCAATTAAAAGATTTACTGATTCACATAATCGCAATCTTGTGAACATGTCGGCTGAAACACCGAATTGAAGCTCTGGCATTGACCCATCTCTCCACTGTTGACTTTGACCACAAAGCCATACATCCCAAACATCTTTGAGCATTGTCAAAGCCCACTGGGGAGGCTGACTAGCTGCCGCCACCACCAAGCCCTTAAAATCCATTTTCTAGAGATTAAAACCAAACCCATTAACGATCCCCAATCCCTTCATCCTGACCTTTTAGAAGGGGGGAAAAACTCCAATCCTAGTTCACCCATTACTCAACCTGACTCATCAAAAAAAAAAAAAAAAAAAAAACAAACAAACAGTTCAGCATAACTTGGCCCATGTGGGAAAAAAAAAGGCCCCACTCAATCCCAAGGTTTCCCACCCATCTAATATCAACTTGAGCTACACTGATAGGAGTTGAGTGTCTCCCACCGCAGGAGAGTTAAGAGTGGATACTAAATTAGACCCATTTGATTGATTTTGCTGGACCTAATTGATTGTGATTAATGATGATGATATTGATGCTGTTAAAGAGATTTTATTTCATTTGTATTTCCATATACTATGCTAAGTCGCATGGATACGGACATGATACGTAGTACGTCACGATATGTAGTACGGCGACACAACATTTCTTGAAAAACTAGGATACGAAATGGCTAGGATACAACAATTAATTAATATTTATTTTTAGGTATATATATTTTAAAATTGGACATAATTTTTTATACATTGATCAACATGGCTGGGCAATAAGTATCACTATGTACTCTTGGCATTAGTTTATTTTCTTTCCATGTTGATGTTATTTGGAGAGCCTATCGAAAGGCCATGGACTGAACAATCAGCATTAGATAGTTGATCAGGGATTTATAAAATTTGAGTTGGAATTTTCTCAGTTTTTGGTGATGATTCCAAGGAAGCCTAGGTGCTGATTGATAGGTTCCTATCCTTTTCCTACACTTGTTGATTCCAAGCAACTCAAGGTGGTGAACTGGTGAGTCTTGGGTTCTATTTTTCTTTTCCAAATCTTTGTGCTGATTTAAAGCAAACCTTAGTTGATTCATAGGTCTTAGTCCTTTGTGTTATTCTTAATTTTGTTTTTCAAACACAAGTCCCACTCTTAGAGTTCATTGTCCTGCATCAGTCTGTGCTTGTACTCTTAGGTAATATTGAAAATATGCCTTGGTAGGGTTTTTGAATGTTTCAGTTGCAAAAGATGACATGGACAAAGCACCAGTGACTGGCTGAAGAACTCTATGGCTTTTTCATACCTTATTTTATTGGTAAATAAAAATACACACACACACACACACATGATATTTTGGGTTTAAACCATTTATCAAATGTCTATGTAACTGTTGTATATGTCAAATTGATGGGTGTTTTCAAAAGTGTGATTACTGCTGCCTATAGGTGAACATTGTCTTCAATTCTGTGTAAGGAAAAGTTTTGATTGGGGCCCCATCTAGTCTTGTGCCTCGTTAAATTGCTAAGAAACTCATATAACATCTGCTATTCACTTGTGAAATTTAATCTTCTATGGTCTCAAAGCCTGTTTGGATACTGCTTATTGTTAAAAACTGAAAACACTGTAGTAAAATAATTTTTAAATGTGTGAATAGTGCCGTAGGACCCAGTTTTAAAGTTAGATTTGTATTTTTCCATACTTGTGAGTCTCGTAAACAGTGCTCATGGACCCACTAAAAAAAACATAGCCACACTTAAACGCGCAAAATGCACTTCCCAAACTCACACTCACTGGCTTTATTGCCTTCATTGACATGTTGGCTTTAATGACTGTTTTAAAATCATGGCATGCTGTTGGTTTTTGTGACTGTTCAAAAATCACGGCTTGCTAAAATTTACTTTTAACAAATTTCATTTTCTGAATTTTACATCTTGACCATTAGAGAGATTTCAGTTTAAAGACAAAATTATGCTTTCTCATTGAACAAGAGCGATTATTAAAGCCAGAACTTTTCTTATTGACCTCTACGCAAGGTTTGCATTTTTTTTTTACCTCAATTGAACTTCTTGAGAATTAATACATGAATTTTCCCTTTCATATATTAGATGGCCTGTTCCTTTATAAGAGTGTTTCTTTTTGTTACCGAAAAAGGGAGTGAGAGAATGTGTTTCTTCCAAATCCAAACTATATATATGGTCTGTATTTTTATTTTAAGCAGAACACTAAATTCAGTTTATGAGGGATTTTCATGCAAGAGTTTTTTCTCCCTTTTACGACTTGATCTGATTATGTCTAGATGTCAGTTTGAATAAATTCTATGAACTATGAACGAGCTCCGAAAGGCTTAATTGTGTGCAAGTTAAGATGAAAACTGCCTTTTCCAACTTTCCACAAAGAATCTCTGATTGTGGACGCTAAACTTTTGTCATACTACTTTTTTACTTGGTGCCATATTTCTTATCATAAGAAGGAACAATAAAATCTTATTCCTAATGAACTACACCTCATGAAGAGGTCATTATTTCGAATCTTTCCTTCCCCTTCGTCCTCTCCTTGAAGTTAAAGCTAGCTTATGTATATTCTTTTTTTTTTTTTTTTTTAAGAAGAAAGGAAAAAGTTCTCCGATTATGATGTCATTAAACTTTTTTTTTTTTTTTTTAAAGTTTTGTTGCTTGGGTCATAATATTGACATTCCAAATTCATACACCAATTTTCCCCCTTGTTTCCTTATGCAAACAGTGTGGCTGATATTGCCATCCTTCTGGAATCTGGACCATTGAACCACACGTTTCTATTACTCTTTGGAAATATACGTGAAAAAATATAAGTTACTTAATCCTTCAGAGCTCAGAATAAGTCCAACTGTCTCTCAAATGATGGCTGCTGAGGAAAAAACTTTAGTGGAAATCTTGGAAGAGCATAATCCAATTGACCTTGCCAAGTACATAAACTATGTAAGCGCCCCACAAGCTGGTGCAATAGCAACATTTTCCGGCACAACACGTGACACCTTTGAAGGAAAAGTAGTCTTGGAGCTAAGATATGAGGCATATACACCGATGGCAATCCGATACCTTAAATCCATTTGTTCATCTGCTAGATCATCCTGGAATCTCCACTCCATTGCTGTTGCTCATCGGCTGGGGCCAGTTCCAGTGGGAGAAACAAGTGTCTTCATTGCAATCTCGTCTGTTCATCGAATTGATGCATTGGATGCTTGTAAGTATGTGATTGATGAGTTAAAGGCGACGGTTCCTATATGGAAGAAGGAGGTCCTTGCTAATGGAGAGGTCTGGAAGGAGAATTCGGAGTTCCTAGAGAGGAGATTGGAGCTTGGAAAGAAGGATGGTGACTGCTGTGGGAAAAAGGTTGAGCCTGAGGTGCGTGACAAGAAGGGCTGCTGTGGGGCTAAGGTTAAGGTCAATGAAGAAGGAATTGCCAACAACAGCACCGGTCATGAAGGCTCCGGTGAAGTTGAGTAAGAGAAAGACACCTCATTTGCAATTATCACTTTATATTAGAATAATGGTTCTAATAATGGTGAAGTGAATAAATTTCACATTTCCTAATAGTTTTAAGCTTTGGGAGTAATCTATATAATTTATCACCTTTTTTTATTTTTTTATTTGTCATTATCTTTTCCCCTTAAAAATAATGGAGTACTATTCTTGTAATTACAATTGCTAATCGCTTCTGAGACAATTACTAATCGCTTCTTCTTTTTTTATTTTTATTTTTATTTTTTTATTATCATTTTTCTTTCCCCCTCAAAGGTACTATTATTGTAATGTTACTTCGCTTGAAGTGGGTGGTGCATTGTCTTAATTCTCTTCCCACATGAGTGACTTTGGATTAGGAATATTGTCTTGAACGTAGTGCTTGGGTGGTGGTGGCTGGTTTGGATTAGGAATATTGTCTTAAACGTAGTGCTTGGGGAATCTCTTTTGGGGTCTCTATCCTTGGCAGCATATTTTTGTTTATTCGAATTTCCTGTGCTTTTGAGGCTCCTTTATAACCAACGGAGTATGTTTTTTCTTCAAATTTTTTTAATAATAATACCCCTAAGGCCCTAACCGTTTAAAAACTTATCTTGTTACTTTTTTTTTTTTACCCTAAAAAAAAAAATTAACTTGTTACTTTTTCAACCGTTAGAAATGTTGTGATTTAGTACACAATTTGACAAAATGGAAAACCGTGAAAAAGGTTGTGCAATATGATAAGAAATTGCCTTTTATGTGCAATGAGAAGAAATTGCCTTTTACACACACCATCTCAACTATGATAAGAAAATGCCACCCACCAAAAGTCCATTTCTCTTCTCCACCAAAAGTCTTGGTTTGCTATATGACATTCAGTAACCAAACATAGAAGAGGCAAAGAACACCTGGTAAAACAATGAAGGATGGCCACAAGTATACTTTTAGTAATCATCATTACACAAAAGTTGAACAGCGTCACACACTTTGTTTTTGCTAACTACAAGTGAAGAAAGAATATAACAAATAGAAGCTTAATGACGGATCATAACAGCAAAATGATCTCCTCCCTATTGACAATTGCCAGCCAATTAACAAAGTGGCGTGACATACTGGTAACTAATGCCATCATCTAAGTTGAATACAATACAAGTTCTTCAAGATGATTTGCTTGACAGGCTTTTGGCTGGGGTGAGCAGAGCAACAGCACCCCTATCTGAACTTGTGAATTTCCTATGCACTGCCTTGAGCTTACCTTCTGCAGCCACAGAATGTAAGCTTACTAAGAGCTCCGCGCAATCCCTGTTACATTAAAAAGTAAACATCATCAATTGTGGTACATGGAAAGAGATGCATATAATAACTTAAATGTTCATCAACTTATGTACTTATTTGACTAACAAAACAATAAGTATGTAGTCTTACTTTAGCTGGCATTCAGAATAGCCTGTGTAGTGCTCTAGAGTTTCATTCCAGAAAGGGCTGTTGTCAAGGGTACATCGTGCAGCATAAACAGCAGAAGCAGCAATCTTTGAAGGGCAATATGAAGTTACTGTAGGATAGTGCAGTAGACCAAGTTCAGCTAAGAAAAACACCATATTCTCCATCTACACATCATAAAAATCAAATAATTAATCCCAATTATCTCTTACAATCAGAACATCAGACACGAAAATTCTCAAAGATCACAACAAAATTTGTGTACCTCCTTATCGGATGGCACAGAGGCTTTGATATATCGAACAAGGAAAACATAAGGAGTGGGGACTGTCATTAACCATTCCAGCTTTTCCAAGATTGTTTTCTCCATGACCAATATCTGTTCCCTAAGGTAGGCATTGTCTGAAATGCAAACAAAGTCATTGACCTGCACATTTTGAAAACCCAAGATTAGGCAAAAGAACATTTCATTAAAAACAAAGTCATTGAGCATGTACGAAAGCAAAGAATACTAATACTACCTCTGGTGCCCAAATCTCTTCATACTTGCTTGCAATTAGCATTGAGCTGATTCCAACCAACTGAAGTTCCCTCCTAGATACTGCCATTATCGAAAGGAATCGATCCACAATATTTATTGTGAGATACAGGGTCTCTGTCGTGAGTTCAAATTTGCGATGAACCTCTATCAACCAGTCTACAAGGATTGATCTCATCTTAGCATTTATGTCTTTCTGCTTAATCATGTAGTCATGCACTTGACTCAAATCCTGCATCAGAAAATTCTAATATTAGAGAGAGAGAGAGAGAGAGAGAGAGAGAGAGAGCCCAGAAGGTATAAAAACAGTACCTCAGTCTCTTTGTAGAACTTGTACATTTCATCCACATATTCAGCCACCGCCAATTCATTGTCAACATCAGCAGCATCAATGTTTTCTATCAGATCCTTGGGCTTTTTGGTGATTCCACAAGCAGCCTGTGAGGTTAATCAAGTTTAGGACAAACAATGTAACAGAACATGATCAACAATTAGAAACCACAATGGGGGTCCTAAAATACAAAAATTACCTTGCTTCGAGCAGTGAGTATTGCAGTGAGGGTCTTGACATTCTTCCTTGAAGGCCCTTCCTTTGATTTTCTTCTACCAGCACATTTACCCTCATCCTCTTCATCTGAGCTAATCACAATCACCTCCTCAGGATTAGGCTTCTTGACAATCTTTTGAGCTGCCGCCACCTTTGTTGCTACACCGCCTTTCTTCACAACGACCCCATATCCAGCTACTGCACCTAAAGCATCTTTAATTGGTTTCTGCAACTTCACAAATTCAGTACATTTATTAATTTGGTGACGGTGCAATTCAAGGCTTAACTGAAAACATATATGTTTCAAATAAATGATATGCTACCTTGTTCTTCTCTGCTGCTGCTTGTGCATTAGCAAGTAGTTCTGTACAAAAAGCCCTGCAAGACAAGAATTACACATATAAGCACGTAAGCAAGGTGATGTGTGAGTGTGTGTGTGTGTGAGAGAGAGAGAGAGAGAGAGAGAGAGAGAGAGAGAGAGACCTTGCAATGGGCTGAGCTTGAAGCTTCACTTCCACAGCTCTCTCAGCAACCATATTACCAATATCTTGGAGAACCCGCCTAGTCCTGCCTTCTGCAGGTACATTCTTCTGCATTCCTTCACCTGAAAATACCAGTAATCTCAAAATCAAAAGGCTTTTCAAAAGAAAAAGCTAGAACACAAATACCAGGCTTTGGGAGCAAAACATAAGAGAACCTGAAATAGCCCAAAATACAAATTGAGCAAAGAGATCCAAATACAATTTATAATAATAACAATTAACAAGGAGAGCTTCTCATCAACAAATATCCGAACATTAACAACAAGCAACTATGTTAAATCTGAAACTGAAACCTTATATTTTGCAAAACCCAATTAGCCGTCAAGAAAAATCAATAATTTGCGCAAAACAAAAGATCCCTCAAATTTGTAAATTACCACAAACCAAACATTTATTCAGATAGATCATAGACGATCCTTTCTGTTTTGGATCTAATTCTTTCTTTTTTTCCAAAGATGTGTCTAACCTAAAACGTTAGGAGCAAAAGAAAAATTCAAAAGAACTCAGAAAGAATCAAAGGAAATTATCACTACATGGGTCTCCACAAAATCATTCAACACAACTCAAGAAGATAATGAAGAAATCCACAACCAAAAACCTTAAAAGAAAACCCAGACATAGATTCAAAACGTAATTACTACAAATCCCACAAATAGAACAAAAAGAACACATCTTAAAAGAACACCAGATGCAGATTCAACCCAATGGTGGCTAACAGATCCAAAAAAAATCAAAAAACAGATATGGGTTTAGAAATCACAATCAAAAACCTTAAAAGAAAACCCAGTCTCAGATTCAAAACGTAGTTGTTCCATATCCCAAAAAAGAACATATATTAAAAGAAAACCCAGATGCAGATTCAACCCAATAGTGGCTAACAGATCAGAAAAGGCAAAAAAACAGAACTGGCTTAGAAATCTAAAAAGAAAAAAGATAGTACCTTTGAGTTGTTGTTGTTGCAGAGGAACAAGAGCTCTAGAAGCCATATCTTGCTCTTCTTCTTGAGAATTATTATAGCGAAAAACTCCTCCAAAGCTAGACAACAGCGACGAAAAAAACACTTGGAGACGACTATTGCGTGTCTCTCCTCCTTCACCGTCTGGGGTCGCCACCTCGTTCCACCACAATTCTCCCTCTCTCTATTTCTCTCTGAAAGTTTCTCTTTCTTCAATTTCTATAGAACTTTTGGTTTTGGTTTTGTTTTTTTTGGCTCTGTGTCAATGTGTTTATCTATTATATGAATCGAGGCCAAGCTCCAACGGTCGACTTCTTTATCGAATTTGAACCGTTAGATGGATGTGAAATCCAACGGCTCCTATTTAGTACCCAGGCTTCAAGTTTTGGAATTTTATAGCCGTTAGCTTTAGGGGCTTTCCGCTGGGTTAGTACTTTTTGGGTTTTTTTTAATGGGCCACGGCTTAAAGTAACCCAAGCCCGCTCTCCCATAATTTTAAAAAGGTAATAAGACCCATAAAAAAAAAAAAGAATAAGGTAAAACTATTTTGGCAAAAATGCAAAACGTTTTTCTAAGTTTTATTAGAATTCATTTCAGGTATTTAATTTTGATTCACAGTTATTAAACCCAGATCAGAGGTTGACTTAGTTTATTAGTTGGGTCATTGGGTCACTGGTTCAACTAGTGGGTCAATGGTCGAACCACAGAGTCAAATAAATTTTTTTTAAAAGATATATATATATATATATATATATATATATATATAAGTTTGAGAAATCATAACATAAAATATGTAAATTAACAAAAAAAAGTCATATGCCTAAATTAAACTCGCTATTATAATTCAAAATCAAGGTTTAGCATTAAAAATTCTATTAAATTCACAAGCATAATAAGCCAATGTTATAAGATTGCAAAAAAGTTTTTGCTAAATAAAATTTTATTACATGTTTTTAAATTCTGCATATTAAAATAAAATTTTTTAAAAAAGGAAATCTCAAACTACGTAAATTAAAGAAGAGAAAAAAAAATGTTTAAGACTTAAACTTAAAGCAATAAACAAATATAACACAAAAAAGTAAATAAAAGAAGAGAAAATAAGGTTTGAACAATAAATTATATAACATATACTAATATAATCATATGTATGTGCTAATTAGCTACGTGAAACTAAAAAGTGATATGTTTATAGCAAAAAATTGATGTAGAGTTGCATGTTTGGGGAATTGAAACTATAAAAAGTGATGCGTAGAGTAGTGTGAATCGGCAGAGAAGTGAGAGAACGGTGCATTTTTTTATATCTCTTTAGGTTTTCTCTTATTTAAATTACCATTTATCACACATTAAACAATAAAGAAGTCAATGGGATGGACCTATTGATGTAATTTTGCAAAATTCACAAACCTAGCTAGGTCATTAAAATCCAGCTAGGTCACACAGTTTGCTTAAAACCCGCTAGGTTTTACCGGTTTTAACCAGGTCTTGTGCACATCTGATCCAATTGATGACATAGATCGGTCTATGTGCCGGGTCATCGGTTCGACTGATTGGGCTGTGCCGAGTTTAATAACATTGCTTTGATTTTGTTTTTTTTATCAATTTAGTTCTCTAAATTATAACTTCATTCAATTCAAGCATTTCTTCTATTCTGTTAGAGCATTCTCATCAAAGGTGATATAAATGCTATAATGTTATTTTAGCAACTAAAACACCAAAAGGCAAGCTACAACAAAGATACTAAACTTAAAAAAAATAGCAACTGAGCTACAGTGAGATGTCAAAGATAACAGCTCACTGTAGCTCCAATCTTATAACAAAAATATTATTTTATTCCTTTCTCTCTCGACTTCTCTTTAAAAAATATTTTTTCTCTTTCTTTCTTCTCTGACCATCCGTTTCTCTCTTTTTTCTCCCTTGCTTCTCATCTCTTCTTCTCCATATCTTGCCTACGTCCTCTTCTTTTTTTCTATTTTTTTTTAAATTTCTTAAGCTATGGCCGAAAATACCTCTCTCTATTTTTTTTTTCTTTCAAAAATTATTTTTCTCTCTTTTGTGGTGGTGTTGTGCTTTATGGCCAGTTGTGGGTGTTGTTGTGATGGGTTTTGTGGCTGGTTAAGGGTGTGGTAGTGATGTGTTTTGTTGGCTTTGGTTGTGGGTGTGGTGATGATGATTTTGTTGGTTTGGTTTTGGTTGTGGGTGTGCGATGAGACTCTTTTTTTATTTTGACTTTAATGTATTTTTTCAATTTGAATTTATCTACTTGTAGAAACTAAAATTTAGAATTGGAAATTGAGTAAACTAATGGGTTTAGTTTGTTTTAGTTTTTAGGAAAAAAAATGTATTAAATGTGCGTGAGATATATTTAAATAGAGAGTGTGTTAATTTTTAGAAAAAAAGTTTTATGGTAGTTTTTTTTTTTTTTTTTGAATTTTGCTGAATTACAATTTCAACCCTATTTTTTTTTAATTTTTAAGAATAAAGATTATCTAATTATATTAGAGCTATTTTTGACATTTTTAAAAGTCATTACTAACTTTTTGAATCCTCTTAATATATATAGAAGATAATAATAATAATAATAATAATAATAACAACAACAACAACAACAACTAACTTCTGAGCAAGTGCTCCCTTCTATTTTTTTGGGTAAAAGTTAATAATTTGTATAAATTATAATTTGGGATTAATATATTTTCCAATCACAAAAAAAATCTAGGGGTGTGACGAGTGTTAAACATTTGTGGTGAAATAATTTTATGTGATGTGAGTAGTTGCTCAAAAGGCTAGTATTTTTTTAATATTATGTGATGTGAGTAGTTTTTTTTTAATTGGAACCGTTGGTAGTTTATTTATTTATTTTTAGGGGCCATGGGTGAGTAGCCTTTCTTTCTTATTTTTGGTTAGAAATTTGGGGTAAGGAGGCTGGGAAGTGGGAAGTGGGAAGTGTGAGGGTAGTGAAAAAATCTTAGTTGATTTACTATCTTAACCTTATTTCTCTTTTTAAGGAATAAGAATAGATTAATTAAATTATAGGTATTTTTGACAATAAAAATAATAATAACTAACTTTCCAAATCCTCTTAATATATAGGGGTATTTTACTTAGTTACGTCTATAACATTTTTACAACAAATCGTAGATGATTAGTTATTATTGGTTCAAATTTGAACCTAACACTAAGATTACTTTTTTGCCTCAACAATAAAAACCAGTAACAACCTACCACTTAAGATTTGTTGTAAAAATATTGTAAAAATGTTGTGGATGTATTATTTCTCTTTTACTTATCACATCACAGAGACACCGTCTCACTTATTTCAAATTTTGCATAGAGATTTACGGTAGATAAAACAAGGAAAATAGAGGGAAAGCAAAAGGTGAAATAGAAAAGAAAAATAAGAAAGAAAGAATGAAGAAAAGGAAAGAGAAGATGGTGAGGACTGAGGAGGTGACATGATCAGACGTGGTGGAAAACTGAGAACTGAAAAAAAGCGGTGGCTTGGCTGATTTGCGATGAAACTACTACTAGTGGCTTAGCTAATTTTATTTTTTTATTTTTTTTATTTTTTTCTTTTTGATGGTAAGTCCTCCCCTTTCAAAGATTGGTTTTCATTTTGTTTTAAAAAAAAAAAAAATTAGTTAAGTTTTTTTTAGTTTTTAAGCTGAGAATTGACATGTAGAAATACATGTAATGTTGTTTAAATATTAAAAATTGTTGTTTAAAATATCATACCAAACAACCCCAAATTTTCGAAACTAAAACAATATTGTTTAGGAAACTTTCTTCAGGAATCCTACTAATTAAGGCTCGGTTTTAGAACCTAAGTTCAGTTCAGAATTCGAAAGTAATAGGGAAATTTTCTAAATACAAACATATAAGTTAGTATCCTCTCATTCTGAAAAGTTTGTATCTTCTATTTCATAGCTCTGATATTTTCTTTTCTCTACAAACTAATACTTTCTGAAAGAATATTTGAGCCATCAACTGAAAAACATGAAGACGTGAGAAAAATGGTTTTGAGGAATCAAGTGGTTTCAACCATCATTGGGATGGTTTAAACCTAATACTGATGGATTATCTATTTAATATTGAGATCTTGCAAAAGGAGGAGGAATTATCCGAGACGATATTACAGCATGGATAGTTTATGGCAAAGAATATTGGGGTTAGTATAACATAACTACAGGGAAGGCAATAAAGTAGCTGATGTCCTTGCCAAGATGGGAGTCATCGAGTTGATACATCTGCTATTCATTATCATTATGCCCCTCCTAATCCCAGGTCAATTTTCTTTTTGATTTGGATAACATAAATGTACTTACTGCTCGCGCTATGAAGAGTTGAGGTGTATAGACACAATCATAACTATGCATGTATCCATAAACCAAGAAAATACATTTGAAGACATTATTCTTTTGATGTACCATGATACTAGTAAATTGACCTTCGTCCTTAAAGCTTTGTAAAAAGGAAAAGATGACATCCAATTGTAAAGTTTTATCAAGATTTAGTAAAAATAGTACTTCTTTGTTTATTTTAACTAGCTAGATGTGCGGTACAATTTATTAATAGTTTTTTTTCCAATATTTAAATAAGTTATACCCAAAATCATGTAATTTAACTGATTAACATTTCAATTTTCAATAGAAATATTCAAGATTCACATCCCCACCCCAACTATCGATGTGTATAAAAGATATTTTAATAAATTTCATTGTAAAAATTTATTTATTTTATATATAGAAAAAATAGAAATGCACTAAGAGTAGTATAGTGATTTGATCATACTATATATATGTGTTTACAAATTGAAAAATGCATGAAGAATTAACTAATATAGATAGGCATGTTTCATATGCCTACTAAAAAATGTATATGTCTTTCAATTATTATTATTATTATCTATAAAACCGAAGCTTTGCTTGCTCCATATTTTTCCACGTCAGCACAATATTAAAAAAAAAAAAACATAATAAAACCCTAAAACCCATGGCAGCCCCTTTTGTCATCTACTTCTTTCTTCTATCTTTTAGTCACGATTCACTCGCTCCTCTCTCAAACCCTAAGACGCCAGCCTTATTTGTCTCCACTCCAGTCATGTATCTTCTCCACTATTTTGGTATTGGTCACGTTTGCTTGCCTCCGGTATTCCCCTCCCAGTTGCTTCTCTGCCTTCTGGCTTTCAATTATTTTGAAAAAACACACAGGTTGGAACTTGGTATATTATCAACGTATCTAATGCGTTAAATTGTCACAAACGTTTAAATTTATCATCAGTTTTATATTATATATAGTTTTTGTGATCTTACATTGAGTTTACTTGAGTTGCTAATCGTTGTTTGCGTCTGAATAAGTCTTGAGTTTAACTGATCTAATATGTTTTTCATCTTTGAAATTTCAGAATATATCAGGAAACCATAAGAGAATCTGACAAAAGTGGGAATCCACGTAACGAAGATGAAGACAAGGCACGGGGTTTCTTCGGAAGTGAATGATAAGGTATCCAGGTTGGGTGTGCATGTGATGGGTTCTGAAATATTTGGCTCTTAGAGCTCTGATTGTTTGTGTTTGTGCATGAGTTCATCTTATATGGTTTGATCATCATCTATCCACTTTGTTCTCTCTTCGAATTCTCATGTGTGGCTGTCTCTGTGTTGATCTGCACTAGCAAAAACTTTGGCAGCTAGGGACAAACAATATTTTGTAAATAGTCCACAGGCCCCTCTTGGATGCTAACTATGGTGTATGTTCCTCTTAGTAGCTGTTGTATCTTCATTATATTGGTTGAAACTTGGCTATATGATGTTTTTAGAATGACTTGACTATTTAAATTTTATATGACTTTAAAAGGTTTGCAGTTCAGCTGTTTGATAAAATTCCTCTTTCAAAATATGCACAATACACGTCTAATACAAAAAGGTGGGAATGTAATTTATATATAAAATTATAGGTTATTTTTGGTAGTGTAATTGGGATTCGGCCATCTTTATATAGCTGTTGGGTATGATTTAAAAAAAAAAAAAGATTCTATTGATCATTGATGGAATGCAACACCTACTCTTCTAAGTTTATGAAAATTATTCTGAAGGAAAAATGGCAACAAAAACTTATTTCTTTCAATAGGTTAATTACTTACTTTCAACAAAAGTAATTGTCAACAACTTGCTTTAAATTATCCCGTACATCGCACGGGTCAATAACTAGTTATTATTATTTACATTCTTAATTGTGTGTTACTAAAATTTTCCCCCCTTTTCTGTTGGACATGGTTTCAATTGTTGCAAAAAAAACTAAATTTGAGTAAAAATGCCATATTTCAGATCAATTGTTTCTCACATAAAAAAACCAATTTTTTCTCATATAAATCTCAGAAAAATGATATATTATACTTAAAATAATCAATATAACAAAATAAACATATTTATTATAATAGTAATATTTCTAATTACATATAATACACACTACAGTGTTATTTTCACACACACACACACACACACACACACAAAGGAGTTAGGAAATTTAAAGGATTAAGATTAATATTAGTGAATTCACAAATATTTAATTTTTTTATGGCTTTTTGTGACAATTGTTGTCAAAGCAGCTAAACATAAGTAAGAATGTCATATTCTAAATTTATTATTATTATTAAAACTATAAATTATTTTCTATATAAAGTTTATAAAAATAATCATATAAATTCATTTAATATAAATAATTAATGCACAACAATAAATAATTAATATCTGCATTGATCTATTAGCTAATTCAATGAACTAATACTTTAATATAAATGTAAACTTTGTTAAAGTAGAAAACTAAATAAAGAGAACTTCAAGAAATGCGCCATATGACACAACCTCATACTCTTCAACATGAAGTCTTTGCTTTTATATATAATTGTAGGGACGGGTTTTGGTTCTTAAGTCCAAAAGATGAATGGAATAAGGTCCCAAAAGCCTAATACAATGAATTTGTAGAGAGTGGACTTAAAACCTAGACTTCAATGGATCCAAGAACATGTGCAATGAATCAAAGATAGCAGGAAAGTAAAGAAGAACAAGTTCCAAGCAAAGAAAACCTTTCTCAGAAAAATCCGAGGAGGATGATCTTCAAATATATTTCTTTTAGACTTGGCTATTATTACAGTTCTTGTTACTACAGTGTTTCTTTGGTAGATTTTTCCGATCCTTTCTTCCCTGGAGGGTCTCTCACATCATATAGCTCCCTTTAGATGATCTTGGCCCTCCATTTGTTAATTGTCCAGGCCACTACTTGAATGCTTGTCCCATCAGACGCCCTCCCCAGTCTCCTGTGAGTTACAGCAACCAAGACAGCACTGTTCAGAGGCCTTCTCCACATAAATGCGGCCAAGGGGTTTGGTGAGATGCATGAATGTGGTGGCAGCCACCATCCCTTCAGTCATGTTAGTGCGAACCCCTTCCCCAATGCCATTTCTCTACAGTGTGACCTCCTCTGGTGACGTGATAGTGACGTGGTGTTACTATCTGAGGGTGTGACCTCCTTGGCATGATAATGGCCCTTCTCGGCTACGGATATGACATGTGGTGCAATTTCCTTATTTGCATTCCTGTACCCCATAATAGCTCCTCAAAACTCCGGTTTTCTTTCCCTCCTATTCAAAGAGAAAAATGGGGTTTTGACTTTGGATAATTAATTTCATACGTTTCTTTGAACTTCTCGGCCATGAACAATGAGGTTGAGTATGAGGCTTTGTTGGTTGGAATGGCCATGGTTTAGAAAATGGGAGAAATAACGGTGGAGATATTTTTAGATTTGAGGTTGGTTGTAGGCCAAGTAAAGGGAGAATTGGAAGCCAGGGACATGAGAATGAAGGGCTACTTGACTCAAGTTAGGCACTTGTAATCAGAGTTTGAATCCTTCTTCCTACAACACATCCCAAGGAGCAGAAACACGCATGTTGACTCTCTTGCCATCTTTGCAACCTTCTCGACGTAGAGTTTATCTCAGGTTATCCTGGTTGAGGATTTGTACAAGCCTGCCGAGACGAGAAAGCAAAGTGTCCTCATCCACCAGACTAGGGTGGGGCCTAGTTGGATGGATCCTATCGTGTTATTTCTCAAGGATGACATCTTACTCGAGAAGAAGGGCAAAGCTGATAAAGTGCAGAAGAGCTCCCTGGTTCTGGTTGTCTGAGGATTAAAAGTTATGCAAGCGCTCTTTTTCTGGGCCATATTTGCTATGCGTTCATCCCGAGGCAGTGGACCCACTCCTAGAGGAGCTACACGAAGGGATTTGCAGAAGTCATACAAGGGGCAGGTCACTGTCTCACAGGGCCTTTACCCAAGGGTATTGGTGGCCAAGTATGCAAAAGGAAGCACAGGAGTACGCGAAAAAGTGTGACCAATGTCAGCAATATGCCCCAAACATACATCAACCATTTCTTTGCTTGGAACTTGTTCTTTTTTACTTTCCTGCTGTCTTTGATTCATTGCACATGTTCTTGGATCCATTGAAGTCTAGCTTTTAAGCCCATTCTATACAAATTTATTGTATTGAGCTCTTTGGGCCTTAATCCATTTATCTTTTGGGCTTAAGAATCAAAACTCGCCCCTACAATAATATATATATGTATGTATGTATATATATATATATATATTGATTTGTGCCCTACTCCCTCACACACACCATTCACTCTAAGTGGAAATTGGTTATTGTATCAATTATTCAAATATGCAGTTATGATTAACACTTAGTGTGCACACACGCACGCACACACATACCTTTTTTATTCATAAGATTGAAACACTGATAAAGATTAAGCTATGGGTATGTTTGGTTGGGGTGAAAACAGGGATGATGGAAAATAGGGAGAAGAAAATAGGGTGAAAAATGACATTTTTCATCGTTTGGTTCTAGAGAGAAAACAAGAGAGACAGAAAATGGGAAAAAATAATAATCCCTCCGAGCCCACATTTTTTTTATCCTCCCTATTTTCCTCCCAAATTGGGAGGATAAGAAAATGGGGAGGAAAAAATGTTGAAAGATGTAATTTACACAAATACTCTCACTTTATTGCACTCATCTACCCCTCTCTTTATATATATTATATAATAAGGACATAATAGTTAATTTATATAAACTACATTTTCCATCCTCCCATTTTTCTCTCCAACCAAACAAAAAAGTTTTTCATCCTCCCACTTTTCCACCCCTCCAACCAAATACACATAAAGGAAAACCAAATCTTTTCTATCATCCCACTTTTCTACTCCAACTAAATGGACCCTATGGTAGCTTAGCTTTAAGTGATATGATTTTGATTAAATAAAAAAAAAAAGTAATATGATTTTTGTTGAGTTTTGACAGATAAGTTTTTGACATGGTCACACAACATAGAATGAGTTTTTTTGTTAAAATGATAAAGAAAAATCGAAAGTAGCTTATTTTTACATCATCCGATTCTTGGTGAATTTTTGGTGTATAGGTTCTTGAAATTCTCATAAAAAAATAAACGTAGAATAAATTTATTGTTAATAAGATTGAAATAATAAAGAAGACAACTAAATTAGTTTTGCTTTGCGTGATCCGATTCTTGGTGAAGTTTTGGCAGATAGGTTCGTGACATGGTAGTAATTGTATTGCTTGAAATAATTTGATTATTCAATAAAAAAAATAGTTCTTATATTGTAATTTTTAAAAAATATATATATTTTTAGCTTTTCTTTTGAATTTGAAAGCTGAAATAAATATATATTACATTCATTTTGGGAACTTAACGGTACTCTAATGGACAAAAGGACACACTGATGATTTGAACATGAATTGAAAATTAATGATGAAATAGAATAAACTGAAAAAAAATTTTGAGCGAAAAATAAACTGAAATTATTGAGACGAAGATGAAATCTGGGCAACATGCTCCGTACGTATCAAGAAAGTGTCTTCTAAAAATACAGAAAAGCAAAACAAAAAAGTATCAGGAAAGTGAAAGTAACTAAGGGACTCGGCTTAGCTTTAGTGACCATTTGGATTCCGTCCACGTCCACGCGTTTTGCGCCTGGTGCACTGTTCATGAGACATGAACCGTGCAAATAGGCAAATGAACAATATTTTTTAGTGTGAACAGTAACTGGAAATTATTATTTTTTATTGTTTTCAGTTTTCAGCAAAATAAGCAGTATCCAACCGCATCCTTAGTCTTCTAGTGTACTAGAGTCAATACAATTTAGACACATGTCTGGTTTTTAATTACCATGCGTTTAAATTGTGTGCATTGGAATCTGCTCTTAATAATTTGAGCAAAAATTTTCTCCAAACTAGTTTGAAGAGAAATTTTACAATCATATATCTTTATATTGAGTGTGAATTTTGAAACTTAAACTGTTAGATTGTATATTCTTATTATATTTTTCATGCTTGCAAAATTTCAAGAAGATAAAAAATTAATTGTTATCTCGTCAAATAATTAAATGTTAAAATTTCAAATTTTTGTGATCTAAAATTGTGTATAAAAAATTAGTTTATTGATTGAATAGTAAATATATCTAATATGAATGAAATTTGATATGCATGTTAAGGAATATGAAATTCAACGGTTAGTTTCAAAATAAAAAAAATAAAAAAAAAAGATATATGAAAAGTTTGAAGAAGAGTTTCTCTCCAAATTAGTTTGGAGAGAAATTTGTTCCCTTTTCATTACATTTTCTTCCAAAAAGAACGAATACAAAAGTCATTGATGATTAGCAAAAATAAAAAATATAAGAAGGCCCAATGGATGTCTTTTAAATTAAAAAAAAATAAATAATAATAATAACATCTTTAGGGGAGACCTTATGATTTGTATATGGATTAGCAATTGAGCATGTGCAAAATTATTGTAAGGAACACATTATATATATATATATATATATATATATATATATGATTTTATTATATGATTAGATATACAAAGTTACTCAGGTGCTAAATCAACTGTAGAAACTGATTAAGGGTGTGGGGTGTAAAGGAGCCCAAGTGGGCATTTGGGCCTTTTGGGCTGTAGCAAGGAGGGCCGACCTGCTCTTGAGCTAAGAATTTGTTAGTACTGCGAATCGGCCATACGCCGAGGGTCCGAGGACATATCCGATGGTAAGTTTCTCCTCGGATAGACCCAAGAAAACTTGGAGCTTCACTATGAAGGTCAAGGCAATATTCCGGAAAGACTGTTGGTTAAAAGGGGGAAACCCTGAGCTTTCGAGGTACACCGGTGTTAGAAAAATACCAAAAGCAAAGGCTGCCACCTCCACATTAAAGACTCTGCACCTACCTCCCTGGCCGCATTAATGGGGAAGTGACCCCTGAACAGTAGAACTGAAACTTCTGGTCACTATTCAAAGGCACTAAAAAAAGAAATATCTAGGGGGGAGGGGGTTGGAGCAATATGTGGATAAAGTATCAGGACAAGAAGTATTTAAGGAGGATGAACGCTAAAGAAAAGGGGGGGCAAAAAAAACAAAGAAAGAAAATTAAGAATTGTAATCTTCAAGAAAGAAAGAGAAATAATACAGAGGTAGTACTCGGCTTACGTCCGAGGAGGTCTATTTGCAATTATCATTTGCTATTTACAAGTGATTGTACTTCTTAGCCTGTTTGTCAAGTTCTGAGTACCTCTAACCTAGATTTCAAGCCCACACTCTACAAATTTCATTGTTTAAGGCTCAT
Organism: Castanea sativa; assembly: GCF_040712315.1. Taxonomy (NCBI): domain Eukaryota; kingdom Viridiplantae; phylum Streptophyta; class Magnoliopsida; order Fagales; family Fagaceae; genus Castanea; species Castanea sativa. The sequence continues at coordinate 41,546,341 of NC_134020.1, forward strand.
TGGGCCTGAGCCCGTAGTTGTCTTTGGGTCCAGGTGCAATTGTGCACTTACAAAGGGGTTGGGACCTATCTGATCATATATGATCATGGAAAATGCTAAAGATACCATCAATATTATTACAAAGCATTTACCGACCAACGTGTTAATAAAATATGATTTATGCTAGTTCTACACCTCTACATCATAATAAATAAATATTCAAACTGTTAGTGATTTTGTAAGATTTATTTAATAAAATATTTAATATTTCTAACATTACTTTAAAAGGCTACAACTAATGCCAGAAGAACTAAAAATTAGGATCTTATTCAAATCCAGCCTATTTGTGCGAATTAGCATTGGGACCTCTAATGAGTAGCTAGCCCTTATAATGAATTGATGAATCAAACAATAAACCATGACAAAATAATTAGATTAATCAGATGCGTTAAGAGAGAGAGAGAGAGAGCTCTCTTGGAGTCATGAAATCCCTAAAAACACCCAAACTCAACCACATCAAACCAAGATCAACCCAACCAAATCCAACACCAAATGTCAAACCCCAACCCAGCTAACAAAAACCTAGATATTGCGAAATTGAGGGTCCATTTGGTAATATTGCTCTAGTAACGTTGTTTAAGTTTTGTGAAAATACATGTTGTGTTGTTTGATTAATGAAAACTGTTATTTAAACAACACAACCAAACAAACTCTGAGTAACAAAAATAATCTTGTAACGGTTGTTAAGAAATCAAAGGTCTTGTAATGGCGATTTCCAAGGCAGTGGATGCAATAGCTGACACCGAAAGCCTAAATGTTGTTGGTTTTTCAATGGGGGTCCATTGCTCATTTAACAATTCATTTTCAAACAAATGAAAATGAATTTATTTAGTTTTGTTGATGAGCAGCAACTTAATAGAAGTACTAAGTTACAACATGAATGAGAGAAATTATTTAACTTGATATGGAGGAAAATTTTCTTTCTAATAAATTTGGCTGAGAATATGTTGTTACATGTGTGCAATGTGTGCAACTCTCTGAAAGTTTCTCTTTTTCAATTTCTATAAAACTTTTGGTTTTGGTTTTGTTTTTTCTTTTTGCTGTGTGTGAATGTGTTTACATTATGAACCGAGGCCATGCCCAAACGGTCTAACTTCTTTATCGAATACGAACCGTTAAATAGATGTGAAATCCAACGGCTCTTATTTAGTAACCCCAGGCTTCAAGTTTGGGAATTTTATAGCCGTTAGCATTAGGGGCTTTCCGCTGGATTTTATAACTTTTTGGGTTACTTGGATATGGGCCTCGAGTTAAAGTATAACCCAAGCCCCCTCTCCCTAATTTAAGACTCAAAAAAATGAGATAAAATAAAACTAAAGCTACCGACTCTATAAATTTCCTTTTTTTTTTTTTTTTGAGATAATTACAATACATTGCTAACTCCGTAACTCGAACCTTTTCTCCCCTAGACCTCTAAGTACAAAAGAGGTGTCAAATTAGCTATAAGGCCTTAGGCAGACTCCATAAATTTCCAAAGCTAATAAACAATATTGTTTAGGAAACATTCTTCAAAAATCATACTCTATTAAGGATGGTTTCGGAAACTAAGGTCGGTTCAAAATCCGAAAGTAATAGGGAAACTTTTTAAATAAAAACATTCGTATCCTCTCATTCTCAAAAAAATAAAAAAAATAAAAGTTTGTATCCTTTATTTCATAGCTCTGATATTTTCTTCTCTACAAAATCATGGTTTGTGAAAGAATGTTGGAGCCATCAACTGAAGAACATGAAGAAGTAAAAAAATTAGTTTTTGTGAAGTGGATTAAACCACCATTGGGTTGGTTTAAACTTAATATTGATGGGTCATCCATTCAACACCGAGGATTTGCGGGAGGAGGAGGAATTATTCTTTATGCTTTTGGAAATTGGGTTATTGGTAGCAAGTTTGATTTTACTAGCAGTATCATAGCAGAGTTGTCAGCCTTATGGCATGGATTGGTTATGGCAAAACATATTGGGGTTGCGAAGATAGTTGTTGAACTTGACCCAAAAGTAGCAGTAAACCTCATCACCAACATGTCTAGCTAAGACAAAGAAATCAGTGAAGAGCATTGTGATGGAATGCAAGAATCTTCTTCAAAACTTTGAAAAGTATATAGTACAATTTAACAACAGGGAAGGAAATAGAGTAGCAGGTGTTCTGACCAAGATAGGGTGTTATCAAGTTCATACATCTGCTATTCATTATCATTATGCCCCTCCTAATTCCACACACACTATTCACTCTATAATGGCAATTAAATGCAGGTGGTAAACTTTGCTTCCCGTGCTTGATTTGTCCTCTTAAAACCTAACTCCCACGGTATGTTTATATGACCATGCTTCCAAATTCCAACTTCTTTGCCTTAACAGATGGTCTTGTTCGGACTTAAATTTGTGAGAATTGTTTAACACCAAGGATACTTCAAGGAGCTACTTTGAAAGCATGATATTGCAATATGTTGGAACATTACCATTCACGATTTCACATGCTAATATATTAATCATTCACTTTTAATCGTGTTATCCAAAAAAAAAAAAAAATCATTCACTTTTAATCACCATTACTTTATGGAAGACATCGGCACTTAACCAACAACATTATTTATAAGTAAAATTTCAACATTTTTTTAGGCAAGAAATAAACGGATCAGTTAATAAGCTCTCTTACTACAAGTACAACTCTCCCACCCAAAGTGTGAATGAATCAACTATTCTGCCATTACGAAAAAACACAGCAAGCAAAGAAAGAAAGAAAGACAAGTATTTTGGGTGGTGTTTTGGTTTAAGAAACACTTTTAAAAAATCACAAAACCCATTAACCTTTTTTTTTTTTTTTAAGTTATGATTTATCATTTGATTATGAAAATTGAAAACTTGAAAAAGAAAAACGATAGTTTCAGAGATTATGGTTGTTGTAAGTGCTTAGAAAATAAAGGCCTAAGCCCACAAAGAATAGTGGTACCTTGTCCTTCAAATCAAGCCTAAACAATAGAGTTTCTTGAGAGAGAGTGAGAAAACAATTCAAGTGCAATTCTAAACTAAGTCCTAGGGTCTAGCCAATGAGGCTAGAATAATAGAGAAGTGCTTTCTAAATTGTCAAAAGGACACACTGAAGATTTGAACATGAAATGAATATTAATGATGATTGAATAAATTGAAATTAAGTGGATGATGATGAAAAAAGGCCAAAATGCTCACTATCAGGAAAGTGTCTTCTAAAACAATAATAAATTAACAAGAAAGTGAAATTAAGGGACTCAGCTTAGCTCTAGTGCTATAGCGCATTGGAGTTGAAACAATTTGGACACATGTTGTATTTTTGTCACATATTCAAATCGGTATTAGCAACACCATCCCGCAAAGGCCTCCTTGATTCACACCGCAAGTTTGATGCCATCAGCACTGTCAATGGACACACACACACACACACTCTCTCTCCCTCTCTCTCTCATCGGAACCCACATGGTGGTGGTGCTTCAATCTGGATCTTGTCATCAATAGACTTTTTCATTTTCTTTGCAGTGATGTCATGGATCGAGGCATGGCTGTTGGATTTCGAATTTGGGCAATGTTCTTCAAGGGATGATAATGTCAATCTCATGGTGTGATTTTTTTTTTCCCCTGGTTTCTGTGTGTTTGGCTGGGATTTTTGGGGTTGCTGTTGGGTTTTTTAGGAGATTTCAATTGGGGTGTGATGATGCAAAGAAGATCAGTAGGCTAGATGCTTCAGACTTGAAAGGACAACTTGCTCTCCCTATGGCCTGAAGAAAGAAAGAAAAGAGAATTAAAGGTGACCGGGGGTATCGGCCAAAAACCCTCCGATGGCAAAGTTAGTTTTTCTCTCTATATTTGTGGAGTTCCAACTTTTTGGGAGTCAAATCAACGTACCTTTGCTTTGTCTGAATCAGTGTTTATATAGTGTTCTCATAGATGGTTATCGAATACTGGAACCTCCCCTGGATTCAAGGAGGCACAAGGATTAAACGTAACTGCCATAACCGTTTAGGAGTTACGCTTCTATTTCACAACGGATACCTGACAGTTATGCGTAGGATAAGGGATTATCACATTATATTTGGAGATTTTCCTAAGTATGATACCCTCGTCCTGGAATTCCTTCGTCAAGTGTACTTTGGCACATGCGCAGGGGTTGTCTCGTCTAACAGACAAATTCCTTCAAGACGAGGTTGTCAGCACTCTGGACGAGCGCCCCATTCTCTGGTGGTGCTTATCTCGTCCAGAGCTCTTCTTTCCTTGGACGAGGTAGTTGCAGGTAGGTTTCCGAGGGTGTTTACAATCCCAGCCGGGTTACGGACGACCTGTATGGACGACTTGGAGATAGGCAAAATCAGTACCCTATCAGTTGCCCCCTGTTCAAGGGTCGTCCAAAGCTCTTTGGTTTTTGGACACGCTTTAACATATCATCCCACGCGTCTCAAGGTAGAGGATGGGGCTCCAACGGCCCTAAATTGTGCCACGTGTCATCACTTATTTGGGTTAACCGTTGTGTCGATTTGAGTTTTTGAGGAAATTACCACGTGGTTCTTCCTGATTGAACATTTCGTTTCGGGTTTCACTTTTCAACGCCTATAAATAGTGGATTTCCTCCCATACCCTCTCCATTTTTCAAATTTCCTCGTTTGACATCTCTCGTCCATCGCCTCGTCTAGGAGTATTCCAGCGTCCCTAGTTTCCTTCGTCTAGAGCCAGGTATTTTCTCTACGCTCGTCTTTAGGCTTCCCTTACATTTCCAAAATGTCCGAAGTTTTTTCTTCGTCTAGCAATAGTGTTGACAAGGAGATAGATGAATATCGCAACACAACTAGCTATAGTGGTTCTAGTAGTGATAGCAGTAGTAGCGGGGGTAATACCACAGACGAGTATGTTTTTGGGGTTCCTGGGGTTCCCTTAGAAGTTTTCCAGGAGGAATTTAGGACGAGAGTGACATCTGGTTCTAGGGCTGGTCCCTCTAGTGCACCCTTGTCCACTTAAAAGGACGAGGTTGAGACTGTATACAGCTGTGCTGTAGGGGTTCCAGCCAAGACAGACGAGAGAAAATTAGCGTCCCTTAGAAGCTGGTACCAAATTCTAGACGAGCTAAATCCTAGATTGGCCGTCCGTAACCTGGCTGGGATTGTAAACACCCTCGGAAACCTACCTGCAACTACCTTGTCCAAGGAAAGAAGAGCTCTGGACGAGATAAGCACCACCAGAGAATGGGGCGCTCGTCCAGAGTGCTGACAACCTCGTCTTGAAGGAATTTGTCTGTTAGACGAGACAGCCCCTGCACATGTGCCAAAGTACACTCGACGAAGGAATTCCAGGACGAGGGTATCATACTTAGGAAAATCTCCGAATATAATGTGATAATCCCTTATCCCACGCATAACTGTCAGGTATCCGTTGTGAAATAGAAGCGTAACTCCTAAACGGTTATGGCAGTTACGTTTAATCCTTGTGCCTCCTTGAATCCAGGGGAGGTTCCAGTATTCAATAATCGTCTATGAGAACACTATATAAACACTGATTCAGACAAAGCAAAGGTACATTGATTTGACTCCCAAAAAGTTGGAACTCCAAAAATATAGAGAGAAAAACTAACTTTGCCATCGGAGGGTTTTTGGCCGGCACCCCCGGTCACCTTTGATTCGCTTTTCTTTCTTTCTTCAGGCCGTAGGGAGAGCAAGTGGTCCTTTCAAGTCCGAAGCATTCAGCCTACTGATCTTCTTTGCATCATCAGGGTGTACAAAGGGGTTTTTGATTTTTGAAAGAGAGATTTTGGTACTGTTTTTATGGATTTAGAGAGAGTTGGGTATTTTTGGGTTGTTGTCGTGTTGGTTTTTCTAGTACTTTGGGATTATTTGAGGTTTTATAGTGGGTTTACTTTGAGATTTTTTTGGGGTGTATCAATGACCAGGATTCATTGAGAGAGAGAGAGAGAGAGAGAGAGAAAGAGAGAAAGAGAGGAAAGAGAAAGAAAAGAGTATCAATAACGACATTTGGTCCTTTTAGGAACCATGTTATCTTTAGAGACCAAGTTGGTCTGTTTTAAATGTCTTAGACGTGACTGATATTAACCTAAATCTCATGATAGGTTACCCTACTTAGTATTTACTATTACAAAACGAGAAAAGGTTCTTAGGCACCATAGATTAGGTAACTTAACAATCCCCTACTCCTTTGGCAAGTTGAGGACATCAATTATCAAGCATCATATCATGGAAGGATATCTTCTAGCTTATGTACTATTTTATAATTAACAACAGACCTAGCTATATATTTGAGAGTTGAGACAATCAGTTCCATTAAATTTTCTTCCAAAAGGAACAATACAAAGCCCTTGATGATTAGCAAAAATTAAAAATAAAAGAACCTTCAATGGATGTCCTTAAAAAAAAGGCAAAAATGCAAAACTGACCCTCTAACTTTCACATTTTTTCATTTTAGTTCTCTAACTTTCAGTTTTTGTCAATTCAAGGCTCCGTTACAACTTAGTTACTGCTACCATTAAAACCACAAAAACTACGCCGTTTTGTTTTTTTTTTTTTTTAAATTCAGAATTGAAAGAAAATGAGAAAAAATTTGGAAAAAAAGAAAAAAAGAAAGCATTAAGGGGAATGACCGCGGTTTGGATTGAAGCCTTAAGGAAAAGTTGCTCCAATGGCCGCTTAGAAACAACCCACAAGTTCAAGCAATGCCCAAACTCGGAATTTCAAATTCAATTCGGGTCAAAACCCTAAACCCTCTTCCTCTTCATCTAGATCTTCCCTGCATTCAAATTCTGCATTTGGGTCTTTCTTCGATGATCAAAATGGGGTCTTTCAATCCAATGGCGATTCCAAAACCCAAAATTTTGGTGGGTTTGATGATTTGTTATTTGGGGGACTTGGTAAATCCACAAACCAATCTAATTCGTTCGATTACGATTCGATATTTTCCAATAATTGGAATGGGAAGCCTTCGACGGTGCCTATTTATGGTGTTGATGATGTGTTTGGTGGAATGCTTGGCTCGAAGAGCTCTGCTTCGGCTCCGAATAATGATGATGTGTTTGCGTCATTTGCTTCAATGTCGAAGCAGAGTGCTCCCATTGAGGTTCCTTGTCGCTGGTGAACTCAGTCTCTCTTTCTCAAACTGGCTCACACACACACACACACACACTCTCTCACTCTCTCTCTCTCTCAAAGTTACACGGGTTAGGGATTTGGGTCCTTGGTTTTGTTTTGATTCAGGGGAAGGGGAACGTCGTCGTCATTCCCCTTAATGCTTTCTTTTCTTTTCTTTTTTCCAAATTTTTTATTATTTTCTTTTAATTTCGAATTAAAAAAAAAACACACACACACACATGCAAAACGGCATCGTTTTGGTGGTTTTAACGGCAGCAGTAGCTGAGTTTTAACGGAGCCTTGAATTGACAAAAATTGAAAGTTAGAGGACTGAATTGACAAAACTAAAAGTTAGAGGACTAAAATGAAAAAAAGGTGAAAGTTAGAGGGTTAGTTTTGCATTTTTGCCAAAAAAAAAAAATCTTTAGGGGAGACCTTATGATTTGTATATGGATTATTACTATTAGCATGTGCAAAAATATTGTAAGGAACGCATTTTTAGAAGTTACCAAAAAAAAAATACAATGATTTTATTACAGAGAAGATCTACAACATTTTCACAATATTTTCAAGAGAAATTATACGTGGTAAGTTATTATTGGTTCTAACTTAAATTTATCACTTAAATTACTTTTTTATCTACCAATAATTGCTAGAAACAACTTATCACTTAGAATTTATTGTAAAAATATTATGAATATAACATTTTTCTTTATTATATGGTTAAATATGCAAAGCTAATCAAGTGGCCTTATTTTTTGGGGGGGGGGGGGAGAAGAATAATCTGGTGCTAAATTAACTGTAGAAACTGATTTATTGGGGTTGGGACTTATTTGACCATATGTGGTCATGAAAAATAATAAAAATACTATCAATATTATTTTTTATAGGTAAAGACTAAAGATACTTTTAATATCATTACAAAGCATTTTTTTTTAATAAAAAAAAATGAGTAAAGGGACGGCTTGAGTTGGCTCTACTATTTGAGCGTAACCATAATAACACCTTACCTGCTAGACTTGGGCCTATAGGATATTACAAATCATTTATAAACTAATGTGTTAATAAAATATGATTTATGCTAGCTTTGAAACATAATAAATAAATATTTGAACTATTACTGATTTTGTAAGGCTTATTTAATAAAACATATAATATCTCAAATGTACCCAATCATTGAGTCGCCAAAAATATTGAAGATTAGGATCTTATCCAAATCACAACCTACTTATTCGTATTAGCATTAAGACCTCTAATGGTGTAAATGACTAGCTAGCCCATGTGATGAATGATGAATCAAATAATAAACCACGACAAAATTAATAATTAGATGAGAGAGAGAGAGAGAGAGAGAGAGAGAGAGAGAGAGAGTCTTAGACTTGGAGTCATGAAATCCCAATAAAATAATAGGCTAAATGGAGGGGAGGGGATCCTTTGTACTTTGAATACAAATATTTTGTACCATTTTTGTGTATTTCACAATATGTTCCATCAATTATGAAATGTTATATGTTTAATTTTTTTTTTCCATTTTAAACTGTGTTTATTTTATAATAAAAAAGTCAAATAAATACATGATAAATTATGATTTGTGGAACATAAAGTGAAACGCACGAAATAGTAAATAAATATTTGTATCACCTACTTCAATGGCAAAGCCATAAACCTCGTTTTGCAACCTCTCCTTTTGTCGAACATGATCATGAATGAATAAGAAAGAAAGAGAATGGTGGTCCCTTTGCCTTGCGGACATTGTCAAAGAGCAAATGAAAACCTGGCTTTAAAGGAAAGTAGTTACATATATAATCATTTTGCTAATAATGAGTATGAGTTTTTTTTTTTTTTTTTTTTTTTAAGATAGAATTTCTACTTTAACCTAATTTAAGTGTATATGTGTGTGAAGTTTTCTCCTGGAGGCTTGAACCCCGGCCCTTGCTCCCCCCACCCCACAAGCACTTATATTTGTGGAGTGACCACTGCACCAAGAGTGCGCGGTAATATGAGTTTTAAAATTAAGAAAATGAGGAGTACCCAATTCCAAAGATTTGATATGTTTCGACCCAATTACTTCCTTAAATGTATAACTACACAATTACCCCATTTTAAGAAATTAAAAAATGAGTAATAGAAAACAGAGAGAAATTGAATGTAACACTATTAAGAATGGTCACTCCACAAGTATAAATGCTTGTGGGGTGTGGGGGCCAAGGGTCGGGGTTCAAGTCTCTAGGAGCGAGCTTCACACACATATACACTTAAATTAGGCTAGCTAGAAATTCTATCTTGTATAAAAAAAAATAGCTAGGGAAATTTGAGAGTGACATTATGAGAGGTTTTATGACAAGCAAATAAGGTCTTTAATTAGGATCTCATATATATATATATATATATATATATTGAGTAAACATTAGAACACACACAAAAAATAATAGTGTTTTAAACCGGGTTTATAATACATTATATAATCAGAGTGCAACTACAAAATGGTCTAACCTTTGTAATTGTAGATTGTGAATTAGGATCTCCTATATGATTGTGTATAAAATTAACATATTTTAGCTGTTATTTTTGTAGGGAATTTCCACGAATTCCTAAACCTGTGTGAAACAAAATAGAGAAAACACACGCCAAAGAAAATAATCAAACGCACAAGACAATATTTACGTGATTCGGCAATTTGTCTATATCCATGGAGTTACAGGAATTTCACTATTATCAGGGGAAAAAATACAAAATGCGGCTATGGTCCTTTTTTTCTCTCTCAAAAAACCGACAACAACAACCCTAATCACAAAACATCGTTTTCTACATCTTGCGCACAAGATTTACAATGAGCTACAAAACGAGCCAAAAAATTTTCCTAGGGGCAACGCCCCCGGACCCCTAAGAGGATATATGTGCGTGTGTGTGTGTATATATATATAATTAAAATCTAAATAATTTGTCTTCTATCTTTTATAGTTGTCCTCAGGCTAGAAAAGTTGCCAAAGAATTCTGGCTATCCTCAGGCTATTTAAGATGTGACAATCAATTTTTTTTTTTGGACCCATTTGTGCAACTGGTTGAAGAACAACCTGAATTCTTCTCTGGATTCTGGGGAGTTGACTCTGTCTTGGAATTATTTCTTTGCTTTTGGTATATGGGGATTATGGTAGCACCGAAACAAGAGAATATTTAAGCAAGCTGAGCCTAACAGCAATCTTGTTGTTGAGATGAGAAACTTGGCTCTAAATTTCTTTCATTATGCTGGCCTTGTTAAACAAGTTATTCCCATTAGTCCAGTGAATATTAGGTGATATGAAATTGGTGCAAACTAAGAACAGATGGTTCAGCTTTTGGTAACATGGTAGGTGCTGGAGGAGTCATCCGAGAGCACAATGGTGTTTGTGTGTCAGGTTTTGCTAGAGCTATAGGAGGGGGAGCTGTGGGCATTGAGAGATGGCTTGAATATTTGTCTGGCTAAGAACCTTTAAGCTATTGAAGTATAATTGGATGCTAAAGTTGTCATGGAATGGGTCCTGGTTAGTATTGCATTAACACGACCCATTATCTTCTCATCTCCGATTGCAGGCACCTAATAGGTCTAATTCTAAGGGTGAAGGTAAGTCATTATTTCCGAGAAGCAAATTAATAGGCAGTGAAATAGGCAAAGAAGGAGGCATACCGGCAACTGGATTTTATTAGCTTTGATAGTCCTCCATTGGACCTTGCTATGCTACTATATTTTGATACTATTGGTGATGAAGCAGAAGCTCATCAGTCGCTATGGGTTCGTCTAGACAATGCCTTTCACACTCCGACAGCGCGATGGAAGCAAGAACTCACTTAAATGGTCACCGGTGTGGTGCCTGCCACAACACCTCCGATGCCAAAGTTAGTATGGAAGAAGGTAACAGTCAAAATATCAAAAATAGCTCAGTATGTCTTGTGATTCTGTGTGTACCTTCTATTAGTGTTGTGGGGGCTTTATATATATATCCCTCTGGACTATAGCCGTTGTGGTGTTAATGTCCCCCTTGATAACGTCTCCAGCAAAGTAATGGGATTTAATACGTTCCCAATGGCTCGTCCAGCTAGTCTTGTAACGGTCCGGGACATCATTGGCAGCATTGAATGGCCTTAACGTTCTCGTCAATGATGCAAATACTCGGCCAAGTTCGTCTGTGGAGGCGAACTCGTCCGTGTTTAGCTTCGTCAGTCCCATCAGTTGCCCCCCGGGTTCCATGGTTGCCCATGCGTGTCCTGACGATCGTGGAAGGTGAAAAGTCTTTCTTTTTTCTTTTTTTTTAAGTGCCCTTTAGAATTTCGTGTTGCATTGAATGCGTAGTGGCGGCATTATGCAGGTCGTGGCCATGTGGCATGATATAGTTGGAGAGGGCTTATGTCCTCATTGCATGACCCTTGGGTTTCCCGCCGATTTTCAATTTTTCTTCTTTTTGGTTTTTTAAACTACTCTTCTCCTACTTTACCTTTCATTTTCTTCAAGTTTTCAGTTTATTCCTCTGAGCGTCTTTTTCACCTATTTCTTCATTTTCCTTTAGGCTGGTGCGTGCTTGATGAAGGAGCCAAGGTCAATGTCTGAGGTTAGGTCTAGTGATCTCAAGACTGGATTGTCGTCCAGCGGCGACCTTATGGAGGGGGACACAGCCGCGTCGACCGTTAGAGAAGTTAGGGCTTTTCATGCCCTCGTGGAGGCGTGTGGGTTGGACTTTGATGCCGTGGGTAGGTTTAGGGATAGGTTTCAATTTTCGGAATGGGTTCGTGTTCGTCGGCCTAGTGTCGAGGAGAGGGCTTGTCAGTTTTTTCCAGGTGAAGTGTACTTCTATGAGGCCGCTTTCACTTGTGAACTTAGGCTTCCCGTCCATCCGTTTGTGATGGAGCTCTTAGCTTACTTGGGTATCACTCCTGGGCAGCTTATGTCTAATTCATGGAGAATAGTGGTCAATTGTATAGAAATATGGTTGGCTGCTAACAGGGAGATGATCAAGGTGAATGAGCTTGTCTATTTGTATCGTTTAAAAGAGTCCAAAGAGTATGGGTATTATGAGCTAGTACCTTGGGAGAGAAGAACCAGGATTGTCAAGGGCTTACCTTCGTCCTTCAGGTACTGGAAGTCCAGATTTGTCTTTGTGTCCGAGGATGATTTTGAGACCCTCTCTAGCCAGGATTGGGGTGATATCCCCAGATTGCTTCGTCAGTGGGGAACCTCGACTTTAGGTGCGTCAGTATCCTTTCTTGTGTTTTTTTTTTTTTACTTTTGTTGAATTCGCTATTATCGTCATTAACTTCTTTCCTTTTTGTGCAGTCAAAAGGAGGCCTAAGCTTAAAAGCAGGTACAAGAAGCATGTTGAGACGGCCATTGAGTATTCCCGGACCATCAAAAACTAGGACGACTTAGTAGATCCACGGACGCTTGCTTTTTACAACTTTGGCCCCAATCCGTCCCCCTACGTCCTATGCAACCTCGACATTGAAGGAAAGAAGAGTAAGCGTTGAGTTCGTCAGACTTGGTCCCCATATCTGTATTTAGTTCCTTTGCTCCTTTGTAAGATTTTCCTTCTTTGCAGAGATGATGACAAAATTTAACAAGGGCATGTATGAGAAGATGTTGTCTAAGAAGGATGAACCGCTGTCCAACATTGGGAAGAAGGTGGTTCGTGTCAAAGGGAAGGTTTCCTCCGTCACTCCAACTACTTCGGCCACTCCCGTGATTTTCGGTGCCGAGACGATGAGGACTGCTTCTCCTGCCACCTCGGTTGAAGAGATCTCGACCCCTGCTTCGAAAAGGCCTCGTACGTCAGATAGGGAGAAAGAGGCTACTTGCTCGTCCACCATTTGGGACGACGAGAGGTTGGCGACGGACCGAGCTCATGGGGTCATGACCGCGGAAGACCTGAAGGTGTTCTCGGGTTTGCCCCCAAATGAGTTGATGAGTCGTCATCTCCATAAGCTCGTCTAGGTAACCTGCTCGTGTTAAGTTATATATTATTATTATTATTATTATTATTATTATTATTTTTTTTTATACATAGGTGTGCTAAGGTTAAATTCCTTCGCGTGTTTTTCTCTTTTTTATTTTTATTTTTTTTAGGTGTTGGGGGAGACCATTCATCTCTCCTCTGAGTACCTTGCTCAGGGGGCTCAGGTTGAGTCCTCGCTTTCTCGGATCAAGATCTTGGAGATAGAGAACTCGAAGCTGAAGAGGGAGTTGATAGCTTCGATGGAGGATGTTCACCATGCCAGGGAGGAGGTCAAGAAATTGAGTGACGAGCTTAAGGTCGAGTAGCAGCTGGTTTTCGAAAAGGACAAGCAGCTTGCAGCTGCGAAGGAGAAGATCAAGGTCGTCGCCTCCAGGGCTATTGAGGGTTACCAGCTGACTGAGGAGTACAACTCTGTGCTCCTCAGCTGGTATTTCAAAGGGTTCGAGCTTTTGAGGAGATACTGCATTAAGCACCCTTCTGGAATAGATTTGGAGATGCTGGACATGGAGGAAGTGGACAGGGAGATCTCTGTTGACGAAGCTGCCCAAGCAACGGCTGCTGATGTTCCCAGAGACCTTCCTGCAGTTGATGTCCCAGTCGTCAAAGCTCCTGCCCTTGGTGACCCTGCCGACGACGATGCCATCCCGGATGTCTGATCCTGTTACTTGTTCAAAATTTCCCTTTTTTTTTTAGGTGCCTGACATGTTTAAGGCTCAAATTCCAGAACATCTTTAATTGGTTTTTTTTTTGATAAGTATATCTTTAGCCTAGTGTTTATGGGTTTTTACATGTAAAAACAATGGTAATTGCCCTTGGTTTTTGGGCTTTTATAATATTGTATTTACTTACATATGTTGTCCCTGTGTGCATCCTTCAAAGCATGTCAACTTCTTCGTATCCGTCAGGGTTCGATTTCATCTCTTTGTCTTTGTCGGTAATGTATATCCGTCTAGGCGGAATCTCATTACTTAGGCTTTTTTTTTTCTTTTCTTTTTAGCCTTCGTCAGTAATGTACATCCGTCTAGGCGGAATCTTATTACTTAGGCTTTTTTTTTTTTTTTTTTTAATCTTTTTAGCCTTCGTCAGTAATGTACATCCGTCTAGACGGAATCTTATTACTTAGGTTTTTTTTTTTTTTAGCCTTCGTCAGTAATGTAACTCCGTCTAGGTGGAATCTTATTACTTAGGCCTTTTTTTTTTCTTTTTAGCCTTCGTCAGTAATGTACATCCGTCTAGGCGGAATCTTATTACTTAGGTTTTTTTTTTTTTTTTTAACCTTCGTCAGTAATGTACATCCGTCTAGGCGGAATCTTATTACTTAGACTTTTTTTTTTCTTTTTAGCCTTCGTCAGTAATGTACATCCGTCTAGGCGAAATCTTATTACTTAGACGTATCGGGTTTTCGGAATTTGCTACTGACGAGACCTGTATGAAGATATTATTTGAATCTTTATTTCATTAATTTTCAGGAATGAGTACATTCTTGTGTTACATCTGTTGATGGTATTTCTTCAAGTACTCAATGTTCTAGGGTCGTGGAAGCCTCCGCCCGTCTAGGATCTCCAAATGATAGCTGCCTTGCCGGGAATAGTAGACGACTCTATAAGGTCTTTCCCATGTAGGACCGAGCTTCCCTTGGGCGGAATTTTTGGTTGCTGTGGTGACTTTACGCAAGACGAGGTCGCCAATTCCAAGTCGTCTGAGCTTGACCCTCTTGTTATAATACTCGGTCATCTTCTGCTGGTACTTCATCGTCTTGCTGGAGGCCTTGTCTCTTATTTCGTCTAGGCAATCCAGATTGATTCGGAGTAGGTCGTCGTTGTCTTTCTCGCGGAATATTTCTCACCTGATGCTGGCCACGCCCACCTCGACTGGGGATTACCGACTCAGTACCATAAGTGAGCTTGAAAGGCGTTTCTCCTATTGGGGTTCTTGCTGTTGTTCTGTAGGCCCACAAGACATTGGGCAATTCTTCGGGCCATGCACCCTTTGCCTCGTCCAGTCGGGCTTTGATAATTCTGAGTAGTGTCTGGTTAGTTACTTCCGTTTGTCCGTTCACCTGTGGGTGTCTTGGGGACGAGAATTGGTTCTCGATACCTAGTCCCGAGCAAAAGTCTCTAAATCCTTGGGTGTCGAACTGATGACCATTATTTGATATAATTGTTCTTGGAATCCCGAACCTGTAAATTATATTCTTCCACACAAAGCTACGGATCCTTGCCTCTGTGACAGTTGCTATTGCTTCTGTTTCGACCCATTTTGTGAAGTAATCAATAGCAACGAGCAGGAACCTTACCTGTCCTTTTCCCAGGGGCAGTGAGCCGACGATATCAATCCCCTATTGTGTGAACGGCCACGGGGAGGTTATCGTCGTCATCTTCTCTGCTGGCAGCCTCTGGACGTTCCTGAACCTCTGGCACTTATCGCACCTATTGACAAGCTCTGTAGCGTCTACCTGCATGGTCAGCCAAAAATATCCTGTTCAAATAACTTTGCTTACCAAAGATCTAGGCCCAGCGTGGTCTCCACAAATTCCTTCATGGACTTCTCGAAGGATGTACTTGGCTTCTTCCTCGTTGACACACTTCAAATAGGGTAGGGAGAAGCCCCTTTTGTATAAGGTGTCATTCAAAGTCGTAAATCTAGCCGCTCTTGTTTTAATCTTCCTGGCTTCTCGGGCGTCGCGAGGGAGATGCCCATCTTAAAGAAATGACACGATCGGTGCCATCCAGCTATTTATGCTTTGGATGGAAAATATTGGGACTTCTTCGATGCTGGGGTGTTTCTGAATCTCCATGAGTAATTCCCTGTTCGTCGGTTCTTCTTCTGACGAGGCCATCTTCGCTACCTCATTTGCCGCCATATTCTAGTCTCTCGAGATCCGAACGAAGTCCAACTTATCGAACTCGCGGGCTAGATGTTTCGTCAGCTTGAGGTACTTCTTCATTCTCTCCTCTTTTGCCTCATACTCTTCCCTGATCTGCCCTATTGCCAATTTGGAGTTGCTCTGAATAAGCAGGTTCTTAATCCCAAGTGCTTTTCCGAGTCTCAGTCCCGTCAATATCCCTTCGTACTCGGCCTCGTTGTTAGTTGCCGGGAATTTTAATTGGACTCCATATCTGAGTTTTTCTCCATCGGGGGTGTTTATGATAACCCCTACTCCTCCCCTCTTTTGGGCTGATGAGCCATCAGTCTGAATCGTCCATTGTTCCGCCTCGTCTTTGCCGTCGTCACCTTTTGGAAGGGTGAACTCGGCAATAAAATCTGCTAAAGCTTGCGCCTTGATAGCCATTTTGGGATAGTACTCGATGTCGAACTGGCTGAGTTCGATTGCCCACTGGACCATTCTCCTCGCTGCCTCAAGTTTGTTCATGGATTTCCTGATTAGTTGATCCGTCATTACCAGGATAGGATGTGCTTTGAAGTATGGTCGTAGCTTCCGTGAAGCTACTATTAAGGCGAATGCGATCTTCTCAATTCTGGGATACCTGGCTCCTGTTCCCTGGAGGGCTTGACTGACGTAGTAAACTGGAAGCTGCTTCTTATCTTCCTCTCGAATCAAGGCCGCACTGACGGCCGTGGTTGATGCTGCCAAGTATAAATAAAGGTTTTCCCTTACCTTTGACGGACTCAAGAGGTGCAGATTACTCAGGTAACGTTTGAGCTCTTGAAACACTACTTCGCATTCGTTAGTCCAGGAAAAAGCTTGCTTCAATGTCTTGAAAAAGGGTATACATTTGTCTGTTGCTTTAGAGACGAACCTATTGAGTGCAGCGATCGTTCCTATGAACTTTTGGACTTATTTGACGGTCTTCGGTGATGCCATGTTGAGTATTGCTTGTACCTTCTCCGGATTTGCTTCTATTCCTCTTTGGGACACCATGAACTCTAGGAACTTTCCTGAGGCTACCCCGAACACACACTTACTAGGATTCAGCTTCATCTGATATTTTCGGAGGGTATCAAACGTCTCTCTCAGATCGTCCAAGTGAGTCAACTCCTTTTTGCTCTTGACGAGCATATCGTCCACATACACCTCCATGTTTCTGCCAATTTGCTTGCTGAACATCTTGTTTACTAGTCTTTGGTATGTTGCTCCTATGTTCTTCAGTCCGAAGGGCATCACTTTATAGCAGTAGAGCCCTCGGCTTGTGATGAAAGCAGTTTTTTCCTGATCTTCCTCGGCCATTTTTATCTGGTTGTATCCTGAAAAAGCATCCATGAACGTCAGTAACTTATGCCCGGCCGTAGAATCTACCAGCTGGTTTATCCTAGGCATGGGGAAACTGTCCTTTGAGCAGGCCTTGTTTAGGTCCGTAAAGTCCACGCACATTCTCCATTTCCCATTCGCTTTTTTTACCAGCACAACGTTGGCTAGCCACTCAAGATAATAAACCTTTCGGATGAAGTCAGCCTGCAACAACCTGTTAACTTCGTCGGTGATTGCTTGGCTTCGTTCGGGGGCAAAGACTCGTCGTCTCTGTTGGACTGGCTTTTTCCCAAGATCTATGTTCAACTCGTGTTGGATTACCTAACGTGGTATGCCGGGCATATCCTCGTGACTCCATACAAATACGTCCAAGTTTTCCTTGAGGAATTGGACGAGTTTCTTCCTCATCTTGGGGCTTAAGGTTGTTTCTATCCTCGTCACCTTTGCAGTTTCCCCCTCGACGGGTTCAACTGTTTCCAAAGCTTCCACTTTGTCTTCTTTTTCTTCCTCAATCGTCCACGTGTGGTTTTCCCCTGCAGCCAGTACAGCTTGGTAGCATTCCTGGGCCAAGACTTGATCCCCTTTCACCTCGCCGACTCCGTCCTCGGTTAGGAATTTTACCTTTAGGTAGTAGGTGGATGTAGCTACTTTCCACTTGTTAAGAACGGGTCTCCCAATGATTACGTTATATGAGGAGGGGCAATCTATCACCAGGAAGTCCAATTGATGGGTCAACTGCTTCGGGTAGGTCCCTATTATGACTTTTAGCGTCACTATGCCCTTGGGCTATACCCTGTCTCCACTGAAGCTGACGAGGGGGGAATCGAACGAGCGCAATCTTCCAGGATCTAGTTTCAACTGTTGGAAGGCCAGTAAGTACATGATGTCTGCGGAGCTGCCGTTGTCTACGAGGATCCTCTTAGTGTTAAACCCTTCGATTGTGAGCGTTATAACTAGGGGGTCATTATGTGGCTGCCTTATTCCCCGAGCATCCTCTTCGTTGAAAAATATATCTTGGTTTGTCCGTCTTTGCTTCAATGGGGGCTCTACATGGACGATGTTTACTTGTCTCTGGCATGTTTTCTTAAGAGACTTGTATGATCCCCTCAAGAATGGCCCCTCTGCGATCGTACTTATCTCCCCGATCACATCCTGTGGTGGTTGGGATGGATGGATCTCATTCTTGGAAAAGGATTCGCGTTGGCTCTTGTTGCCGTCTATGAACCTGCTAGACTCCCCCTTCTTCACATACTTTTGTAGTTTTCCTTTCTATATCAACTCCTCTATCTGTCCTTTCAGGTCTCGGCAATCCTCTGTGTAATGGCCATGATCCTTGTGGAATTAGTAGTATTTGTTCTTGTCACGCACGTTAGGGGACGAATGCAAAGGTCTCGGCCACTGAAGATAGTGTTGATCCTAGATCTGTGTCAAAATTTTGTCAACAGGCATAATTAGAGGGGTGAATTTTACCGGTCGTGGAGCTTTCTCATCTCTTCGTTTGTCTACGTCACCTCCTCGATTGCCTGGACACTCCCTCTTTTGTCCCCTGCATTCGTCTTCCTTCCTTCCTTTTTTGGCCTTTCCTCGTCCACGATGGCTGCTAGTGCGTCCTTGGCATTCATGTACTTTTGGGCTTTCAGTAGCATCTCTGCCATTGTCCGAGGCGGATTCTTTGCCAGCGAGACGACAAATTCTCTGGACTTAAGCCCTGCTTTAAATGTTGTTAGCTGCACCTTTTTGTCTGCGTCGTCCACCTCTAGGGTCTCTCGAGTGAAGTGTTTCACGTACGACCGCAAGGTCTCCCTCTCCCCTTGCTTAATAGTGAGTAGGTGATCCACTGGTCTCTTGGGACGTTGCCCCCCGATGAAATGGCGCAGAAAGGCACTACTTAACTGCTCGAAGTTGTCAATGGATGAAGTGGGCAATCTCGTGAACCACTCTCTTCCAGCTCCCCTCAACATAGTAGGGAAGGAATGACACATTATTTCATCAGGGGGCTGTTGAAGGCCTAAGGTCGTCTTGAAGGTATTAAGGTGATCTTAGGGATTCTTGAGCTCATCGAAAGGCTAAAGTTGAGGCAACCAAAATTTTGCTGGTACTGGTCGTTCTAAGACTGCCATGTTAAAGGGAAAATCCATCGCCCTGACCATTCTATCTAGGCTTCGATCCGTCTTCTCTTTGATGGCATTTCTTAGTTCGTCCATCTCCTTTCTCATTTCTTGGAGGAGGTTGGAATGTTGTTCCTCTAGAGTAATGGTCCTTCGTCGATCACTTCTCCCGTGACTGTCCCTTTCGTCCTCTTAGACAGCTCTTGATCGGTTCTCTTCTTGTTGTAGCCTTTGTCTCATTTCCTGATTCTATTTGGTGAGTTCTTCAATGGTGGCCGCGAGAGTTTGAACTTGCTGTGCCAAGGCCGCTGAATCTTGGTTAGATTCCATCTGGATATCGGAGCTGGTAGGAACCGCATTTTCGAACCGTAGTACGAGAATCTCGTTTACCACAGACAGCGCCAAACTGATGAAGCAGAAGCTCGTCAGTCGCTATGGGTTCGTCCAAACAGTGCCTTTCACGCTTCGGCGGCGTGATGGAAGCAAGAACTCACTCAAATGGTCACCGGTGTGGTGCTTGCCACAACGCCTTCGATGCCAAAGTTAGTATGGAAGAAGGTAACAGTCAAAATATCAAAAATAGCTCAGTATGTCTTGTGATTCTGTGTGTACCTTCTATTAGTGTTGTGGGAGCTTTATATATATCCCTCTGGACTATAGCCATTGTGGTGTTAATGTCCCCCTTGATAATGTCTCCGGCAGAGTAATAAGATTTAATACGTTCCCAACGGCTCGTCCAGCTAGTCTTATAACGGTCCAGGACATCATTCGCAGCATTGAATGACCTTAACGTTCTCGTCAATGATGCAGATACTCGGCCAGGTTCGTCTGTGGAGGCGAACTCGTCCGTATTTAGCTTCGTCAGTCCCATCAATTGGCATATATTATGGGATACTTTGCTTTGACTGTTCTGATGATTTGATATGAACCGTTTATTGCCAAAAAGAAAAACTTTTCTAGAGCATTGTATATACATATTTTTTGGATAAAAGAGCATTTCTTGTATTTTGTAATCGATAATCAAATTCACTGTGCTGAAATTTTAGGCAAATGTGTCTTGTCACAGGTGAATAAGTAGACAACTCTCGTGGCAGACTGGCATTAATGCTGTCAATTATAATATGCTGGATGCCAACCTTGTGGTGCATGTAAACTCAAAACATGTGGAGATTCTTTAATTTATTGGTGGAATTGATAAGGTTTTAAAATTAGATTTACTCCAAAATCTATAGAAGATGTAATCCTACATAACCCTTTGTTTTTTTTTTTTTTTTTGTGAGGTTAAAATATAACTAACTATCTTAATGTTTGGGCTAATACAAACCAATTCTAAGATTTTTTAAAACTAATCAACTTGATTTCTAGGTGGTCTCATTACTTATTTTCTTCTCTTTCTTATCGTGATTAGAGACAAAATTAGATAATTTTGAAAAGATTTAAACTGAGTTGGTATTAGTCTAAATTTCAAGGGCATTAACTATATTTTATCTTTATTATTTTATTTTCAGAGTTAAGGAAAATTTTCCTCTTTTTCACGCAAAGGGATCATCACAAAGAAGACTCCGTGAACCTTTCGGTGATACATACCTATATCAATCATATCAAGTACGAAAATATAAGCCTAACAATCCATGTAATTGGACCTTTTGTTGCTTTTATTGGAAACATCACGTGCATAAAAAGCTGGATTATTATTTCAATTTATATTTCTTCTTTTATTACTTTATTATATTTACCTTATTCATAATGTCATTATTTTATTTATAAGTAGGTCACATGCATGCGTTTCGGTATCATAATATCACGTGCTATTCCACGCAAAACTGTGTAGTGTGTACTGCTGCATGATTTCTTTTCTGGCTTTTGAAATTTGAAGGGCATGCATTCACACCGCTTCAACCTTCAATGGAGTTTTTAGTAAATTGTGAAGAAAAATTTTACTTTTATCATTTTTTATAAGAAAAATATTTTTATCATTTTAACTAACTTATTATTATTTACTATTTACATGTATTGTAGACTTTCTATTTATTCCTCTATTCTATTTATATTTTTTTCTTCAAACACAAATAAATAAACTTTTGTTTAACTATTCCTCACCTTCCATTTCACAGCAACACCGCATTTTCCTTCATGGCTCAAAAAAAAAAAAAAAAAAAAAAGGAAGAAGAAGAAGAATGTGGCTCAACCCTACAAAGCAACAACACCTTCTCTAGTCTTGAGACTTGAGCCTGGTGTGAATGTCTAGAGCATTCACATTAGACCCAATACATATTTTTAGTCAAATTTATTCTAAAAACTTCATTTTTGTGTTAATTTAGTTCATCTATTATTCACAAACAATCTCTATATTAGTCTTGATGATGCGATTTAATCAGTAGGCTGGATGATCCGGATTTGAAAGGACAACTCGCTCTCCAATGGCCTGAAAAACAAAGTAAAACAATCAAAGGTGACCGGAACCGCCGGCCAAAAATTCTCCGATGGTAAAGTCAGTTTTCTCTATATTCTTAAAATTTCAATCTTTTTGGGAAAAACTGTTCAACGTACCTTTGCTTTGTCCAAATCAGTGTTTATATAGTGTTCCCATAGACGGTTATCGAATGCTGGAACCTCCCCTGGATTCAAGGAGGCACAAGGATTAAACGTAACTGCCATAACCGTTTAGGAATTACACTTCTATTTCACAACAGATACATGACAATTATGCGTGGGATAAGGGATTATCACATTATATTCGGAGATTTTCCTAAGTATGATATTCTCGTCCTGGAATTCCTTCGTCGAGTGTGCCTGATAATCCCAAGTGTAGCATCCTCGTCCACGAATCTTTTTGTGGACGAGTCCTCTCGGGACAGGCTGTGACCATCCCATGGACGAGAGATGTAGCTTCACTATCATCCTCAGGACGGCCTTGTCCGTTACCCTCGTCCTGAGGATAACTCCTGGACGGCTGCCGAGGTGATGACCGTCCAAGGATGGTCTGAGCGTCTTCATCCCACATCAAGCCTCAATACTCTATCACTCCCTATTTAAATATTATTTGATCTATCTCCAATTTTTTTTCACCCCATCCTTCTCCAAATTAACACTCTTTACAAAATGAATTTGGCTTGTGTTCAATGGCCAATTCCATTAGACACGTTGAAATGCGAACACGTGTCTAGCTTTGGACACGTGTCCATATTCTAGCGTGTTTGGTGAAACTGACTACTGGATGGAAGTCTCTCCCTTCTAGAATTACCATCACCAGAGATCAAAAACACCCAAACATAGCCACATCATAAACACCAAAATACCACATCAATCCAATATCAACCCAACCAAATCCAACATCAAACCTAGATATTAAGAAATTGAGTAACAACAATGATCTCTATTAAAGGTTGTTAGGAAATCAAGGGTCTTGTAACAACAAGTTCCAAGGTAGCGAATGCAACAATTAATTAACATTGAAGGCCTAAATGTTGTTGGTTTTGTTAGTGTCGGTTCATCACTCATTTAAAAATTCATTTTCAAACTATTGAAAATGAATTTATTTAGTTTTGTTGATGAACAAAACTCAATAAAGGTTGTTCATTTGTTAGTTTTTGTAAGTAGGGTGTTGAGATTGGTACATGAAGCTTTCAAAGGTGTTTAGTTATATTTTTGTTGAAATGCTACTTTAAAGAGCCTGACGAGAGTGCTCAACTCAGTGGCTAACAATTAAAATAAAGTTTAGTGTATATATTTAATCACATTACTAATATGTTTGGATGATTTAAATTTTCATTTTTTTTTTTGATGAACTTAAATTTCATATTATAAAAATATATGTAATGAATCACTACATGATGAATGAGAGAGAATTTATTTAATTTGAATTCGAGGAAAATTTTCTTTATAATAAATTTGGCTGTGAAAAATGTTGCTACATCATGTGTGCAATGCGAAGAATGTTGTTATATGTGTGCAATCATTTTATTTGTACCCATAAAAAAAAATTCATTTTATTTGCAAGTACAATACTATTAAAAAGAATTAAAAAAAAAAAGAAACTTTTCTAGACTTAGGCTTTTTTAAAGCGGTTTTTTGTTGTTGAAGCAATTACGTATGCTAATCTAGATAAGATTCTTGTCTCGTGAGTATGACTATAATAATCACAAGACGAATCTAACGAACCAGCCAATCCTTTGTCTTTTCCTTTGTTCCATAAAAAAAAAAAAAAAAAAGTAATATTATTTTCATGATAAATTACTTTAATTTTTTTTTAGAGACACAAACATATACTTTAAATTTAAAGCAAAAGTGTAGTGAAATTATTATAGACATATATAGAAGAAGAAGACCCTAAAAAATATATATATAATATATATATATATAATAAATCAGTTATGTATAGTATTTTATGTACTGTTTCTTAAGTTTTTTTTTTAAAATTTAACTTTTGACTACTTAATTAAAAAATAAATTTTTATATTATAATTCAACTATGTTGACTATTTAATTAAAAAAATATACTTTTATCATATAAAAAAAATTCACATAATAAAATAAAAGAAAAGGAAAGATAACAACTAAATACTATTGCTAAATCTTGCTATAGAAACACAGCACTACTCCTGTTTCGTTATGATATTTTTGTAGGCCACCATTCGTTAGTTTGGTGAGGGGTCGGTTTTTACTTTCTTTATTTTGATTGGAGAACATTTGTTAACGTAAACACTAGTCCAAACCAGCTGTAAATAGTAAATTCGGGGTCAACACTATATCCTTTCCTTATTCAAGGCCAGTCTCCCAAGTTCATATTAAATCTGAAAAGCTCTTTCACACATACTCTCTCTCTCTCTCTCTCTATCACACTTGCAAACTGCAATTAATATCCACTCACCACTCAGAATCAGCAGATAATGTCAGAGAGCTGCAACTCTCGCCACTTCTCATGGCTCATGAAATCCTGTTTCCCCAACCCGAATCACACCAACAATTCTTTAACCCAAATTCACACCCAGACTCAGACCCAAACCCAAACCCAAACCCAAATCCACATTCACAGCTATTCGTCTACTCTCTCTTCTCTTCCGGATGATCTTCTTCTAGAATGTCTCTCTCGCGTTCCGCCTCCTTCTCTCCAGTCTCTCTCCTCCGTTTGCCGCCGCTGGGCCCGCCTCCTCGACTCCCCTTCCTTCCTCGATCTCCGCCGCCGCCACGGCCGTATTCACACCACCGTGTTTGCTGTTTCCGCCACCGACTTCGGCCTCTATGCTGCTAGTCTACGCTTCGAAGATGACGTTGACGGGGTATGTAACTGGAAAGTCTCTTTGTTTCTCGCGAACGACGCCGTTTCGCTTGGTAATTTCCACGGCTTGCTCTCTCACGCGAGGTTGTCTGCCGTTGGATCTAAGATCTTCATCATCGGCCGGAACGCCATGGTCCGCTACGACACGTGGTCCGGCACCGTCGTTGCCAGATCTGCTATGCTGTTCCCGCGCAAAAAATTCGCCACCGCCGTCGTTTCCGGCAAGATCTACGCGGCGGGCGGCGGTTCAAGAACCGACGCGGTGGAGGAATACGATCCCGACACGGACACGTGGCGCGTGTTGTGCCAAGCCCCGAGGAGGAGGTACGGCTGCATCGGCACTTCGGTTGACGGCGTTTTCTACGTGATCGGCGGACTCAAAATCGGCGGCACCGCGGTCGGGACCGAACCTCCACGAGCCGCGGCGAACGCGGAGGCTCACGTGTACGCGAGCTCGATGGATTTATACGACGTGGAGGCGCGCGCGTGGCTCCGAAGCCGAGCCGTCCCTGGCGGAGGCTGCGTCGTCGCGGCATGTTCCGCCGCCGGACACGTCTACGTCCTCGCGAGCCACGCCGTGGAGCTCTCGTTTTGGAAATTCGACGCGCGAAGAAAAAAAACCTCAACGCAAAACAACAACAACAACAGCACCGTCACCAACGCCGGATTCGGAGAGTGGTGCAGGTTAAAGAGTCCTCCGCTACCGGCGCAAGTTAGACTAGACAGCACCGTCAGGTTCAGCTGCGTGGGCGTAGAGAACAAAGTGGTGTTGGTTCAAGTAACGGGTTGTATCGACGACTTGTTGCGACGGAGTGGGAGGAGTTTGCGAGGGTTGAGAGAAGGGCTTGTGTTGGTGTACGATTCTGTTGGTGGAGAGTGGAGTAGAGGACCAGATCTGCCTGAGGTTATACGACGCGCCGCTTGTGTGTGTGTTGAGTGCTAAACAAAAACAAAAAAACGGTGCCGGATTGGATTGGATTTGGATTTGGATTTGGAACATTGTGAAATTGTCGTTACGTGTTTTGCTATAGAATGAAGAAAAAGTGTCGTTTTGGGCAGATATCTAGAAATTGGGTCCCACTTCTTGCTGTTGTTGTTGATTAGACTATTTTTTTAGCACGAGCGGCGCAATCTAGTTGAAAATTTTTTAAAACTGGGAGTTATGGTCTGGGTATGAGCTTAGCTCCGTGTTGTTTGGAAAGGATTCTTTGTTAAGTTAGCCCACTTTATTTGGGTACGTAACATCGTTCATAATTATTCTGAAACGTTTTATTCTTTTGTTGTGTATACCTTTAGATTTTTAACTTTTGTTTGTAAAATTCTTTTTCCTGATTGGCTCCTTTTTCTTTCTTTGTACCGAACATCTTTGTTAAACAACTCTTTCTTTTACATCTATTATTTTGCTTGCTACCCAAAACATCACCAATTGGTTGGTACTTGGTAGTGATTATGATACTTTGGGTAAATCATATTGACAACCTTAGGTTATAGTGAAATTAAATTTGTTATATTCGATTTCAAACGATCTGTTACCAAATTATCAAAATTCTTGTTTTCTTATTATAAAATAAAAAACTTTACTAATTGAGCTAATTGAGATTTACAATAATTGTTTTTAGTTGTGTTTGGGGCAAGCACAAGAGCTTGATCATGAACCTTTATAGCTTTTACGAGTGTTCCAAGTTCACTTTGTAAAACTCATGTTTAAGTTCATGAATAGGTTCAAATAAGCCCCGCTTTATCCCAAACCATACTTCCTTAATTACTCATAAAAATAAATGGATTTGGATAAAATAAAATTGTCATGAGTAGAAATAATGGGCCCACAAAGAATTTGGGCATTGCTTTGTTAGGACATGTAGGATTATTGTAAAAATGGCCATTAACAATATTCTAAATAATTTAATAATTTAATAATTAAATAAAAATCAAATAATGGAACAAATTAGTATAAATGTGCAACTTTGATAAAGAAAACAAAAATTAGAGAAATTAACTAATAAATCATAAAAAGAAATTAATTAAAATTATAATTAATATTTAAACAATAAAACATGATTGTATAAAATAAGCAAATAAATTCGATGTGTCACACTCACGTGCAGTAATATTAATTAGGCAAAAACCACATTATCGTCCATACATTTTCACGCAATTCCCACTTTGGTCCATATATTTTATTTTCACCACTTTTACTCTTTATCCTAAAACACGCGTCTCGTTTTTGTCCTTACCGTTACATCAAAGACGGAAAATGCACATGTGGCAAACAACATAAGTTAAAAATATTAAAATAATGTACACGAGTCTCCACGTGGCTTTCCTACCCTTCAGTTAGTCATGTGGCACACACGTGACATTCTTTTTAAACCAAAAAACTCCAAATCAACTAACAACTTTACCCTAACCTCTTACCCGTCGCTCAAATCACCATAGACCACAAAAAAAAACCCCAAATCAGCAAGCACAATCCCTAACCTCTTACCCAGATAGCTTCAAAGTGATTGTAGTAGCTCCATGTTTATGAAAGGCACATTGCGAAGGTTCTCTCTCTCTCTCTCTCTCTCTCTCTCTCTCTCTCATGAATGCTATTTTTAAGTGCTAAGTAATCGATCTAGGTCTCAACCTTAGCTTTTGGGTTTTGAGAATTTGGAAATTTTGAGATGTTGTGTTTTGTTCTTACTCTGGGTTCTATCTCTCTCTCTCTCCCTTTATAGCTTTTGTAGTGGACATAATATTGACTGTGATAGTGGAATATTTTTTAGATTTGCATTGTTTGGCTGTTTGGCTATTGTGTGTTACTTTTTTTTTATAGCTTTTGGTATTTGCAGCTCTATTTGTGTTACTTTTGTTTATAGCTTTTGGTATTTGCAGTTGTATTTGTTATACTTTTGTTTATTAGGGGCCATAATATTGACTGTGATAAACAATGGAATATTTTTGTTGGTATTTGCATTGTTTGTCTGTATTGTGTGTCACTATTGTTTATCAAGGGCCACTATTTTGACTTTGATAAACCATGGAATCTTTGTGTTGGTATTTGCATTGATTGTTTGTACTGTGTCTTGCTTTTCAAGAAGTGGTTACGTCCATGTGTTCCCTTTGTCTGTATTGTATGTTTTTTAATTTGTTTATTAGTTTATTAGCCAAACAAAGTATTATTAATTTCAGAATGTGGATATCTATTGTCATTCTGTGACTTGCATGCAGGATGGATGAGTGTTTTATTCTGCATGTCCACCATGGATGGCATTTTACATGAGACCCTCAAGCTTATGTAAGAGGGACAGATGATATAGTGGAAAACTGTGACCCAGATAAGTGGTCAAAAGTAGAGATCGAGAGTATTTGTAGGGCTTTTGGGTACACTATAGTGGATAAGCTATGGTTTAAAATGCTTGGTGTGAACCCAGAGCAGACACATTTCCATGAGGTGGTTGATGATGATGCTGCTGTGTTCATGACTGGCTTGGTGAGGGGATATGGGGACATTCATGTCTTTGTGGAGCATTCAATGAATGAACCAGTTGAGGATTTAAAGCCCTTAGCTGTTAGACCACCTGGTAGTGAACCAGAAAGGGTAAATGCCTTAGAGGTTTTTGGTGGTGATCAACAAAATAAAGATGTGGTTTATTATGTTAGTAGTGACAGTGAGCTTCAAAGTGATCACTTTTATGAGTACGCTGAGTATAAAGAGGATAATGATAATGAGGATGATGATGGAGAGTACAGACCTAATTTTCCACAATTTTGAGACCATGATAATGTTGAAACAAATAATGTTGACCATGGTGAGCCACATGATAATGTTGATGAAGAGTACAAACTTGATTTTTCACAATTTGGAGGTCATGATGATGCCGAAACTACTAATGTTGACCATGGTGAGCCACATGAGGTAGATGCTGAGCCCGTTTGGGTTAGGAGGGTTGACAAAGTTGTTGATGACCAAGTTGAGGAGAGTAGTGAGGCTGAGGGGAGTGACTTAGAAGAAAAGCCACAAATGCAACCAACGGACATTGGTGAAGATAGTACTGATAGTTGGGACAATCAAGCTGAAGATGATGAGGTTGAACCAGGACAAATGGGTGGTGGTGTCATAAATTCTAACTACGAGAGTGAGGAGCTACTTAGCCTTAATGAGAGTTCATCAAGCAGTATACATTGTGAAGTTTCAAGTGATGGTGAAACCCCTACTACTGAGGTTGACAATTCTATTAGGAGGAGCGGATACCCAATTGTTAGGCCAGTAGCCAAAGCCGAGAATCTTAGATTTGAGAATGATATGTTGTTCCTCTCACCTAAAAAATTTAAAGATGCTATGACTGATTATGCAGTCCATGGTGGGTGGGGTATAAAATTTGTGACAAATGACTTGGTGAGAATGAGAGCCCGATGCCAGCTAGGGTGCAAGTTTGTTCCCTACCTTGTAAAGGTGCCAAGGGAGAAGAGTTTTAGATTGAAAACACTGAACATGGAACACACATGCAGTAGAAGTTATAGAAATCCAAGGTGTACAACATCATACATTGCGAAGAAGTTAATGAAGAGGGTTAGGAGACAACATGACATAAGGCTCACGGACATTTAAGATGTTGTGCATGAGAAGTATGTGGTTGACATAAGTGCAGGCAAGGCAAGTAGGGCTAGAGAGAAAGCTCAAGAGGTTGTTGATGGGGCCCACACTGCACAGTTAAACTAGCTGTGGGAGTATTGTGATGAGTTGAGAAGTTGTAGTCCTAGGAGCATAGTATTGATGAAGGTGCATACTTATAATGATGGTGATTTGGTAGTTGAGCATGACTTGGCAACTGGGCTACCATATTTTGAAAGAATCTACATCTGCCTAGAGGATTGCAAGAAGAGCTTCTTGGTAGGGTGCAGGCCAATCATTGGTCTAAATGTATGCCATCTGAAGACCAAGACAGGTGGTCAGCTGATGTGTGTTGTTGGTAGAGATCCCAATGATAAGTACTTTCCCTTTGCATATGCAGTAGTCGAGGCTGAAACCAAGGACTCTTGGATCTGGTTTCTTAATTTATTGCTTACTGACATAGGAGATGACAAAAGATGGGTGTTCATATCTGATCAGCAGAAGGTCTGGTTTCTTAGTATTTATTGATTGCTGAATTAATATTTATTGCTTTGCTGGGGTTGGTAAATGTCTTTGTTGACAATTGGTCACAGTATGAGCATATGATCTGCTACTGACATTTATACAACAACTTAAGGAAGAATCATTCTGGTGTCCTTATTAGAGACCTTTTTGGAAAGCAGCCAAGGCTACATATCAACAAGCATGGGAGAGGGCAATGAATGAGCTATATGAGGTGGATGAAAATGCATTCAAATGGTTGCAGTCTCACTCAACAACTATCTAGGCTAGGAGCATGTTCAAAAGTGATGGTCAGAGTGACACAGTCTTGAACAACATGTGTGACAGCAGGATACTTAAGTTTAGGAACAAAACTATAATCACCATGGTAGGCAATCTACTTAGCTTCAACACTCTCTCTTATGATCCATAGACTTGTGTGATTCATGAATGATTAATTCTCCCTTTCTCTCTATGTACTTGCAGCTTGAAAGTATTAGGTTATATTTGATGACTAGATTTCAAGCAAACAAGCAAATGATTATGAAGGTGGAATTTGAGTTGTGTCCTAAGATAAGAAAAAGATTGTACAAGGAGAAGTTGGCATGCAACAAGTGGTTAGCATGTTGGGCTGGTCGTACCAAGTTTGAAGTGAAGAATGGGCTGGAGAGTTTCATTGTGGACTTGAACGAGAAGAGCTGTAACTGTAGGAAGTGGGACATAACTGGCATACCATGTTGCCATGCCATTTCCTGTATCTTTTTCAATATGGAAGATTCTGAAAATTATTTTAATATTTGCTACAAAAGGACTACCTACATTGATTGCTATGACCCCATTATAGAGCCCATCAATGGCCAGAATATGAAGAGACCTAGTGGATTGCCACCTGTGTAGCCCCTATCAAGAAGAGACCTTTTGGCCAGCCTACGAAGAAGAGGGCATTGGAGCCTGATGAACCTAAAAGTCACAGAAAAAACAGAGGTGTAGCCATCTCAAAACAATGCAAGGCAAGTAGGAATTAGGCCACAATAAGATGAGCTGCAAGAGAGAAGTAATAGGAACTCCTCCCTGCCTGAGAGTGCATCCCAAGTCAGTAGGACCACTAGGAGGGTAAGTATACTACTTTGACTTAAATATTTGTGTTGTTTTGTTTTTCAGTTGGCAGCTTATTAATTGTTATTGTGTTTGTGTTTGTGCTTGTGCTTGCAGGCAACCAAGGATGGTTATGCAAACATCCCAGCTGTAGGCAGTGCATAACTAGGCTCCAATGCTCAGCCAACTGTACATAGGCATAACCAAGTTCTATTGATGATGTGACCACAACTGCACCTCCACTCCCCACTGATAACCAGCCCAATCCAAGACCAAAAAAACAGGAAGAGAAGTGTTGTCACCACTGAGACCTTGAATGCATCTAGGAATGCAACAAGGTATATGGTAGCAATGAGATTTAATGAAAGATAGTAAGCTGAAGCATGACCTTTTCTTTTGCTATATGTTGAGAGCCAAAGTTGATATATCTATAGATTTTTTTTTTTTTGAGAAAAAAGTTGACCAAGTTGATATGTTTATGTAATTGCTAGGACAATTGGCATTTTGGTATACTTATATAATAGCTGACCAAGTCCTTTTTTTGTATGAATGTGCTGGGTAGAGTTTGTGCCATATTTTGTAATTATTGGTACACCAAAAACTGTCATTGGTGTTAATTAGTGATCATTAGTAGTTATAGGTGGATGAATACTTGGTGTTAATTGGTGTTAATTATTGTCAATTTATTAGTGTTAATTGGTGTTAATTAGTTCATTAGTATTTACCCTTTCTCCCATTGTTGTAATGAATATTTAATTCCTGTACAGTTGAAGCCAGATTTGTTTTACTGGCATTGGGGGCCTATTGTGTTTTTAATGTTATTGTACAGGTACCCTTATATGATTCAGATATGCAGATCTGTGATTATACAGGTAATATTTAGCTTGAGTGTTTTGTCTGTGATTATGTCAACAGTGGGTTGCTATTTACCATGTTTGGTCTGTGATTATGTCAACAATAGGAGAAAGCTCTTTTTATTTGGTCTATTAGATATGGCTTTTTTTTTTTGGTTTTCAGATTCATATGTAGAGTAATATTGAGTGCACACAAGGCACAAACAGTTCACAACATTGCAATAAATTGGTATACAAGTCATACATTAATTAAAAAGTGATGTTTCATTGCTAAAGTCTTGGATTATAGAGAGAGTTACACTAAAATTCAGGCCTTTTCCCACCAACACATACTAATACAAATTTAGGCCAACACATACCAACACAAAAATTCTGCCAAAACCTACCAACATACACCAAAATTATGGTCTTTTTACACTAATACCTACCCACCTAATGACCCATTTCCCCCCCACCTATTTCGCCAACCAAAAGAGGCATCAAGTAGAGTAGCATCCCACTTATCACCAGAGACAGCCCCAGGTAGATGAGCAGCCTCTTCTCTCTCTTTTTGTAGCCTGCAATGTCAGCTTCAAGGGTTAAAATCCGTTGCCTTTGCTCCAAAATTAGCACCTTTCCACGCTCACAGATTTCATCATCACGCCATTGAAGAAATTTACACTTGCATCCAACCTAACACCTAGGAGCTAGATAAAACCCATTATATATTCAACCAAAATCATGAAAAACAACAACAAATAGTATTAGCAAAATGTGGTCACAGCCAATCCAACACTTGTATTAGCAAAATACTTTGTTTTTTTTCCCCACCCAAAAAATCAATAGAAATTTAAAAAGTGTACAACGAGAGATCCTGTATGATTGGAAAAAAAGAGAGATAGTGTATTATATAGACATTTACCCAGTAATTTGGACACCTGTAGAACCTTCTTCCAGGGTTCTCAAGTGTCCACGAAACAACCAAAACGGGTTTCTCAGAGCAGAAGCATTGGGTTGGGCCCTTTTTACTCAAGCTTCCACTCGATGACATAGAGCTTGATTCCATGAGAGCAATTGTAAGTGAGGAACTGAGTTTGTGGCGAGGAGATGAGTTTATGGCGAGGAGCTTAATTTGGGGTTAGGGATTTCTAAATTTGGGGGTTAGTTTGTGGAGGAGCAATTGATTATAAAATCACGTGAGGGCCATGTGACTTCCTACATGCAGGAATTGGGCTAACTGAAGGGCGAGAAAGCCACATGGAGACTTGTGGACATTATTTTAATATTTTTAACTTATGCCGTTTGCCACATGTGCGTTTTCCGTCTTTTTGATGTAGTGGAAGGGCCAAAAATGAGACGCGTTTTTTAGGATGGGGAGTAAAAGCGATGAAAATAAAAGATAGGGACCAAAGTGAAAATCTCGTGAAAATGTAGGGACGAAAATGTGGTTTTCGCCTATTAATTATGTACTTGAGGCAACAGTATGTTAACATCACCATTTGGTTGCTAGTGATTATGGATATTTAGTAAGAGTGTACACAGGTAGGATTGGGTGGGTAAAGGTTAATATTTCTATTCAATCTACCACTAGTGGGTGTGGAAAATTCCAATACACAATTGACCCACCAAAGTTTAAATCCGGCGAATCGGTTATAAATTTTGGTGGTTTCAATTTAGCGGGTTGGGCGGGTTGGGCGAATTGACATTATTGTTTTGATAAAGTATAGAGTATTTATACTTACATACAAGAATAACGAACATTGGTGCCTAAACTAACCGTATTACAAACTATAACAACCACAAAGAGTATTACACATGCACAACGGTATAACTAACTTTATTATTAGAAACTAAATGACCTTTAGCTTTTCATTCTAATGTTACATGCCATTTTGTATTTGTTTGCATCTTTAGTGGATTGATTTGAGTTTGTAGGTATAGCTGGCTTTACTTGTAATACCATAACATTTTTTATAATATATAAAATGGATCAAAAGACAAATATTTAGATTTACAAGAATATATGAGACCCAAATCAAAAAGACAAACAGCATACTCAATAAATATATAGATATAAACATTAAACAATATAAGACAAAAAAGGAGAGAAGAAGAAGCCTTTGTGGTTGTCTAGGAGATTAAGCAGCTAATGAAAGGTGAAGAATTGAAGGGATAAAAAAAAAAACACTCAAATTGCCTAACCCTAAACTCACTTCAACCATATACTACAAACACCCAGATCGCCTAATTTAATGACCCGCATGGGGTAGGTAGGTTGGCTACAGGTTGGGTGGGTTGGTAGGTCAAGTAGATATTTTGCACACCCCTAATTACTTAGGGTAAATTATATTGACATCCTTAGGTTATAGTGAAATCAAATTCATTATATTCGATTTCAAACAATCGTACCAAATGATTAAAATAATTGCTTATTTTTTGAGGGACAGTTTTTATTTTTAACTTATGACGTTCGCTCTAAATGATTGTTTTTTTTTATCAGACTAAGGGTCCGTTTGGATAGAACTTATTTTGCTGAAACTGAAAACTGAAAACTGAAAACACTGTAGCAAAATAATTTTTAAATGTGTGAATAGTAACGTGGGACCCATTTTTAATGAAAAAGTTGTTAAAAAGCAAAATTTGTGGGACCCATGAACAGTGCATTTGTGCACTGTTCATGGTTGAAAAGTCCAACCTTGCGGCTGGGTTAAAAAAAGAAAAAAAAAGAAGCAAACGCGGACGTGGACGCACAGAATTGCTATCCAAACGCCCTCTAAGACACCAATTAGTTTTTGGTGTAGACAATAATCGAATCTCAAATTTCTTATTAAAAAATAATAAACTTTACTAGTTGAGCTAACTGGAATTCACAATAATTATTTTTTAGTTGTGTTTGGGGCAAGTGCAAGAGCTTGATCATGGACCTTTAGCTTTTACATGTGTTCCAAGTTCACTTTGTAAAACTCAAGTTTAGGTTCATGAATGAACAGGCCCAAATAAGCCCCTTTTATCCCCAAATCACCCTTCCTCAATTACTCATAAAAATAAATGGATTTGGACCATGTATAAAAATAAAATTGTCATGAGTAGAAATAATGGGCGCACAAAGAATTTGGGCATTGCTTTGTTAGGACCTGTAGGATTATTGTAAAAATGACCATTGACAATGTTCTAAATAATTTAATAATTAAATAAATACAAATAATGGAACAAATTAATATAAATGTGCAATTTTGATAAAAAATAAAAAATTAGAGAAATTAACTAATAAAGCATAAAAAAGAAATTAATTAAAATTATAATTAATAATTAAACAATAAAACATGATTGTGTAATTTGATGTGTCACACTCACTTGCAGTAATATTAATTATGTATTATAAATATAATAATTATATAAATAAAATTAAAAAAGGTTAAACTCGAGGCAACACACATTATAATTATGTATTATAAATATAATAATTATATAAATAAAATTAAAAAAAAAAGGTTTAATTCGAGGCAACAGTATGTTAACATTATAGCAAAAAATGGAGATGCAGGGGATCGAACCCTGTACCTCTCGCATGCAAAGCGAGCGCTCTACCATTTGAGCTACATCCCCGTTTGTATTACTCTCCTTAAACTGTATATTCATTGACTAGTATATGACTAATCTCTCTCACACACACCAACACTGATCACACTCCTCCAATACCAGAAAAGAGAAAAAACACAAAAGAGAAACCCCACGAAACCCCTAATTCTGATTTCTCTTTCTCTCTCTTCGCTCCGATGGACTTCCAAGTGGTAGTTCTCGCCGGCGGAACCGCCAAGAATCTCATCCCTCTCGTCTCCAAGGTTCCAACTTCTTTTCCTCCGACGAAGAAGAAATATTTCAAATTAAAATCAAACTGTCCAATTCAACCATAACAATTGCTTTCATTTAATTTTCTCTTCCTCGATTTTCCCGAGAATCAAACAGTTCCCTTAGTAATTTACTCTTTTTTTTGAATGCAGGAGGTTCCGAAAGCTCTACTTCCGGTGGCGAACCGGCCGGTTCTCTCCTACGTTTTGGAGCACTTGGAACAAAGTAACCTTAAGGATCTCATCGTTGTACGCTTCTTCTACATCCCTAATTTCGTTTATTTATTTATTTGTTTGTTTAAATTCTCTGTAAACATGTCAATTCAAAGTTGAATTTAGTAGGTTGTCAGTAACCAAACAGAGCATTACTATGACAATTTTGAAGAAACATTGTGTGGATTGTGGATATTTAGTTTTGTGTTCGGGTTTCAAAGTGTGTGGAGTTGTTGATATGCTATAGATATATTTGTGTAGGTTGTTGAAGGGCAAGAGGCGGCTGTTCTGGTTGGTAATTGGATATCGGGGGCTTATGTTGATCGTCTTCATGTCGAGGTATTTAATGAATGATAGAATTTCTTATTTAACTTTATGGAATGTATTTTACCTTAATCTTGATGTATAGAAAATCGGTGTTTGGTTAACATCCTCATGGAAGATGAATTTAGAAGGTTTAAAGTAATTGGATGATCTTTTGGCATTTATTTTGTTTCAATATTAGCTAGTAAATAGTGAGAGTAGGTTGAATCTAGTGGTAAAAAGTACACAAATTGGGGAAATTCTTGCATTTCATCAGCTTAAATTTTGAAATTCTTGACACTTGGTTGTTTGGTTTCTTAGCTTTAAAAGTTGTGCCTTGTATTCAATTTAGGAATTGGAGGAGTGTGTTTTGAAACAACTTTAACCAAGGTGGAGCTTGCTGCAAGGTTGAAGCTTGAAAGGGATACTTGGATGTAGGATTAGTAATTGCCTAGGATAGGTTGCAAAGGTTAAGGACATATCAATGAATTTCCTTACAACATGAGGTTAATCATTTTATTGAGATATGAGCAACTTGGTCATCTGAATTCCTCAAGGATTAATAGAGCCAAACTCTGATTTGATTGCTTATGTGCTCTAATTCTTGAGTCAGTTCATATTTCTGACCTGGGTAGTTGAAAAAGAGAACAAAAATAGCCCAGTTTTTGAGAAATACCCTAGTGCTTTTATCTGGAAACATCTTTCTGAACATAGCACATGCACTTGAAAACTTAATCAAGTTTGGAGGATGGGAGAAGAGGTTTTCAAGACAAAGGGGTTAAGATTTTTGGAGCACAAATCTCAAGAAAGCAATAAGAATAGTGTTTCTGCCTAGGTGATAAGTACATTTATCCAATGATACAAGAGCTTGCACCACCTTCTGGAGATATACTGATCCAGGATAGCCAAAAGAATCTTAAGCTTATGGACTATCTTGTAGAAGGAAATGCGGTGGGATGGCCCTAGATGGTTTTTAAAGTGATGGAGGATGGGTAGTGTAAAGTTTTCTGAGTTGTGGTGATGCATATTCTTGTTAAATCAGTGGAACCGAGAGCTATTGCAGAAAAATAAAGTCTAAAGAGTAGTAATAGGAGATATGATGCTGATAATAATTGGGAACCATGACTTGTAAAGATTCAATTTTTTTTTAATCAAAGCCTTATTATGTTTGAGAAGGAGAAGAAGCTATGTGTAAGATAAATTCAATTGTTATAACTCCGGTAAGTTAGGAACACTGTTATTTACAACCCTAGCGGATTTCAGATGCTTGAAGGCTTCTCTGCCTTGGAGTGATTTAGAAAGATTCTTTTTTATCAACGGTGAACAGTCTTTAGGGATTTTTTTTTATAGGTTAAACGTAAGTCCTGCACCTACACAGGACTGAGCTCAAGACATCAGCCTAAATAACCAAACTAAAGACTCAAATTAATTAAAAAAAAAGGTTTTAAGCTTTTTTATTTTTGTAAAGTGTTTGAAATCATATACACCTTGCCTCAGTTACTTTTTAAAAGAAAAAAAAGAATCATATAACCTTGCCTCAATCAGGTACCACTGCATGAAGGCTTCCAAAGTTTATTACCCAAAAATGTCTAGTACTTACATTTTTTGAAGGAAACAGCACTGCTTTCTCTTTCCATGTGTGGATCATTTACTTTGTTCTTTTTCCTAGAGTCACTTTGGTCTGAGGATGCTTTGAAGAAGCACTGCTCTAGGCCGTCTTTCTGCAGGGTACTAATTTGATACTCCAAATAGATAGAGCTCAAGTATTTTCTAACGTGGCAGGTTGCTGCAGTGCCAGAGGATGTTGGAACAGCTGGTTCACTCCGGGCCATTGCCCACCACCTGACTGCAAAGGACATCATGGTTAGCACACATTCTTTATAGCAATTTTGCTCTAGAAAGTTGCTTCTTTTCAACTATTTGTTTCTTATCTGCAGGTTGTGAGTGGTGATCTTGTTTCTGACGTTCCTCCTGGTGCAGTGGCAGCTGCTCATAGACGGCATGATGCAGTAGTGACTGCAATGCTCAGCTCTGCTCCTGTCAGTGGACCTTCAGAGTCTGGTTCCTCTACTGGAAAAGACAAAACCAAGAAGCCAGGGCGCTACAACATCATAGGGCTGGACCCCACAAGACAGTTCTTGTTATATATAGCTACAGGTTTAGATCTGCAAAATTTTTCTTTTGTTTACAAGGTTGCCTTCTGTGTTTCTCATGCAGCATCTTGCAACCCTTGTCAGGTGCTGAAGTTGAGAAAGATATTAGAATACAGAAGAGCATACTCCGTGCAGTTGGCCAGGTACCGCTGTGTGAATATGTTTTTCATTTTGCTATTGACAAACCTCTTCCGGTAGTTGAAAACTAGTGGGCTTTCGGTGATCTTGGTTCTACTAGTGTTTTGTGGCCTTCTTTTCCTATTTTAAAAGATTAATGTCCAAATTAAAATTTTAAATGCCTAATATTGAAATAATTTTGCAGGATTCTCCTTATTCTAACGTTTTTCTTCTTGCTTTCTTTCTTTCTTTGTGTAGATGGAAATCCGAGCTGATCTTATGGATGCTCATTTGTATGCATTCAAGAGGTTTGACCTATTATTGTCTTTGTTTCCCCAATGATGTTTTGGTCATATTATTCATGTTGGATGTATTTTAGTATTGAATATGCTCCTTGATTATTTCTTAGGTCTGTTCTACAAGAAGTTCTAGATCAAAAGGATACATTTCATAGCTTAAAGCTGGATGTCTTGCCTTATCTTGTCCGGAGCCAGCTGGTTAGTTCAATATAGTTCCCGCATATTAAGTTGTTCTGGGAAGCTTAGCTTTCTTAAAGTCTCTGAATCAGCTCATTGTTCTTTTATGACCTTTAGAAGTCAGAAGTATTGTTAAATGGTGCACCACAAGCAGAAGAAAATGGAAACCAGAAGGTTAATTCCCAGAGCAACCAAGTAACTCTGTCTGGGATCCTAGCTAATGCATCTACTCCAAGTTTTCATCAACTCTCTGTATTGGGTACCAATGGTTCTACTCAAAGAACCCATAAATGCTGTGTTTATATTGCTGACAACAGCAAGTACTGTATGCGCTTAAATTCCATTCAAGCATTTAGTGACATTAATCGGGATGTGAGTCAATTACAGTTAAAGCCTTTATTGGGTCTCACCTCTTTCCTTTTTTTTTTTTTTGAGCTTAATCTGGTTGAACTTACTTTCTGTTTTAAATTGGTCAGGTCATAGGAGAAGCTAGTCATCTATCAGGGTATTCCTTCTCTCCCCAAAACAACATCATCCATCCTTCAGCAGAGCTTGGCTTAAAAACAACCGTGAGTTGAATGCTCTACAAATTGGAACTACCGCTATCAGTTCAGCTTTAATATTTGACCTACATTATATGTCAAATGAAGGTTCAGGTGATTGCTTTATATCCCATGTTAAGATAATTTCTTGGTGTACTTATCGAGTGGTTTGATGGTTTAGGTTGGACCACATTGCATGCTCGGGGAAGGTTCACAAATGGGTGACAAATGTAGTGTGAAACGGTCTGTTATTGGCCGCCACTGCAGAATAGGTTCTAATGTAAAGGTATGATAACTTTTAATCATTAAGGCTGGAAGAAAAGTATGTAATAATTTTTTTAATAATTGATAGTTGGAGGAGGGGATTTGAACCCTGGATGTCTCATTTGAAAGCACTAGGAGGTGCCAACCAATTGAGCTACAAGGCTCTTGACTTCAATATATATTTTTGGGCTTTTGTTTTGCCTAGTCTTCAGTATAACTGACCGCCTCATTGACATCTCTGGGGTTGTCTTCTGTATAAGTGCTAATGATTAAAGAGATTCAACTAGATAATAGGATTGATACATAGAAGAATACTTTGTTTGATTGATATTCATGTAAAGCAGTAAATATGATAAACTATTATTTGTTTCAAAAACTAAAGCTGATAGGAAAGGGAGATTTTTATTTTATTTTATCACTTAATAAGCATTTTATGTTTTAACTCTCCCATGAACCAAACTTCCCCTCAAGAAGTGTGCCTCTGTTTTTTTTTTTGTTTTGTTTTTTTTTTGTTTTGTTTTTTGTTTTTTGTTTTTTGTTTTTTGTTTTTTGTTTTTTGTTTTTTGTTTTTTGTTTTTTTGTTTTTTTGTTTTTTTGTTTTTTTGTTTTTTTTTTCTCTGGATAAAGCCCTCAAGAAGTGTTAGAATCATGATTTTAAAAACTGGAGCGGATTGGCCGGTTTGACCGATTCAATCTGGAACCAGTCTGGTCTGGAAAAATAAAATCATGGTTAGAATAATGGTTTCACCATTTCTTTTGAGCTCTAATACCATGATAAGCTACCACTTGTTCCAAAATCTTAAGTTGTTAGGAAGTGATGAATTTAATCATGATACCATTATTTTAACAAGATATTTAGTCATTTGCATTAAGCTCAAACGTCTTGCATGTGTGCTTCTCCAGGAATACACATTGAAATAAGAGGTAAAATGGATTGGTAGCACATTCGATCAAAAAGGGGTTCTTGCCTACTACGAATCCCATACTATCATGTACCCCTATTAAACTAAAAATTCATAATTCCAATAAGTATGGCCATACGGTTTCGTAGACTTGTGCCTATTTGAACAAGCTCAACTATTCCTGTCTTTCTTTGATAAGAATCACTGTGATATATGTAAAGTTCTTCTAAACGAAGTTCAAATGGGATTTGGTTTCTTTTAAAGGAAGCCCAAGTACCTTGATCAATTGAAAGTTTGATTCTAATTGAACTTCTCATTTTCAAATTATGTCCATAATATATGTAAATTTTCATTTTTAAATAAGTCAGTTGGTTCTAATGTAAAGAAATGATGACTTTTTTATTCCTGAAAATTAGAAGAAAAGTATCAAAAAAAAGAACCAGACTCGGATATTCATCTCAACTCTCCTTTTTGTCCCTCTCGTATTCAGGTAGCTAATTCAGTTATCATGAATCATGTCACCATTGGGGATGGTTGCTCGATCCAAGGTTCTGTGATATGTAGCAATGTACAGCTCCAAGAGCGTGTCAATTTGAAAGATTGCCAAGTAATCTCTCTCTCTCTCTCTCTCTCATGCTTGTGGTTGCAATCTCAATATTAATTTAAACTTCGATCCAGGTTGGAGCAGGTTTTGTGGTTACTGCTGGGAGTGACTGCAAAGGGGAGGCCTTGGCTAAGAAAGAGAAATGAGAACTAGGGGAAGTCCCTGGGTGGGATGAGAATTGGTAATCTTTTTTTCTTTTGGCATTACGGTTTACCGTAGGTTGGAGCAGATTTTGTGGTGACTGCTGGCAATTGAGTACAGGGAAATACCCTTTGCAAGAAAAGGGGATTGCTTGTCTCCATGAGTGTATTATCAGCTCTCATTTGCTCTCTCTCTCTCTCTAGGTGCTCATTCTTGTGTCAATAGAATTCTTGTTTCGTTTGTGTCTGTATTTCTAGTGACAGGTCAATAGATAATATCAATTTTGATGAGTTCTATTAGTTATTAAACAAAAAGTCTTTATTGTTGCCTGCCTTTGAATTTCTTCTCTCATTTTATTTATTTTTGGGTGTCTTTGAGCGTGCATGTGTGTGATGTCTTATATTGTTGTATTGTTGAAATAGGATTATTGTGTCGCTTGTATCAGGTTTTTCTGTGACTAATGGAGATTTAAATAGATAGAATCAATGTTGATAATTTACAGAAGGTATTGAATAGCCTCTTACTCTCAATGAATGTTGCTTGTCTTCAGTAATTTGTTTTTCTTTTTAAGAAGTGCTGGCTTTCAGTAGTTCATGCTATGAGTAGCGTTCTGATCTTAATATAGTTAAGTAATGAGATGTAGCGTTCTGATCTTAATATAGTTAATCTTATATTTACCATAATATTGTTGAAATAGGATTGCTTTATCATTTGTATCTGTATTTTTGGTGACCAAGAGAGATCAAATAGATAGCATCAGTTTTGATAATTTATAGTCGGTTTTGAATAAATGGTCAAATGCTTTTTGGTTTTTTTATTTTAACATTTCTCGCACATGAAGGTGGATCTCAATCTCATATATTGATGAAATCAGATTGTTGCAGGGTTTCTGTCTGCAGTTTTAGTGACCATGGGAGATCAAATGGTTGGCATCAATTTTGCTATTTTATAGGTGTTAATAAAAGGCCTTTCACTCAATAAATTATTGCTTTAAATTATTCATTTTTTTATTTAAAAAAATTATTTTTTGGGGGAACTACAAAATTCCGCTTAATGTTTAGTCTGGTAATACATTAAACCTTGAGTTTTTGATTATTTAAAGAAAAGTTGGACCTGTTAAAAGTGTTTCCATTCATACCTCCGACTTCTTTTTTCATTTTTTTGAAATCATATCCAACTTTCATTCATTGTGTAAAAACGATAAATCCAAAAACAAAGCCTCAAGAGCTGGTGGATGGGGGAATCCTCAATCTAAATAACATCGTCATCTATATGTTTAGCATGGCTAACTAGCGAATGGGTGACTAAATTTGCTTCTCTTTTGACAAAACTAATCGAGAACAAAACTAATAGAGAACCAGGTGAGTCTTCTAGTCAGACACTGAGTATCCTGCACAATGTGACCAGTCAGTCATAAAGTAATGGAGATTATGACAAAGCATAACGATAGCACGTTCAACAACAATAAAAGATGATAAGAAAATGATAACAATAAATAGTTTACATCCTCTAGATTACTTATAGCAACTAGAATGCTATTTATTATCTGAATTTCCAAATACATTTGTTCAAATGCAAATATAAATTTAGTCAGTGTATCATATTTTGGCAAATTCAACAGTTTTCTTTCCATCGTGACCCTTGCTGAAGAAATGCTTGAAGTAATCTGAGAAGACAACATGCTTGTATATTGGTGTCTCCCCACTTGCTAACACTTCAGGTAGAGGTCCAATAGTGGCATCAGATCCTGGGTTCACAAAAAATGGGATCGAAACTCTATTCTTGCTTCTGCTTGCAATTGCCCTGTGCTCAATGCTTTTGTACTTGTCATTGCTCATTATTTGTAGCACATCCCCAATGTTGATGACTAGTGCTCCAGTGAC
Source organism: Castanea sativa (assembly GCF_040712315.1). Classification (NCBI taxonomy): domain Eukaryota; kingdom Viridiplantae; phylum Streptophyta; class Magnoliopsida; order Fagales; family Fagaceae; genus Castanea; species Castanea sativa. Next base: position 41,589,514 of record NC_134020.1, read on the forward strand.
ATGGGGGACATGGATCCAGCTATCCTCACTAGTTCCTCGCACGTAAAGTCCACCGGTATCATCTTGAAGAAGGATTGTTATGGTTGATACGTCTGAGTGGCGGCCTACTCCGGCAGTGAGCTCAGGGCTTGGACAGCAGGGATAGTAATTTAGGCTAAGAATTGGTGAAGCCGTTAACTTGTATTCTGTTGTCTTGTCAATTTCTTTCACACCAAGTCTCTTTAATAGCGCCTCTAGGAGCCTTTTGGTCACAAGTTCAACCTTTTTCACATATTCTAGCGCTTCTTCCCTATATGGTTTAAAAACTTGATTTCATAATTTCACAATTTTAACCAAAATTATGTTTTGAAAACACGATTTTAGTCCATGTGACAGTGTATAGTGAGTATGTAATAAGGAGTGTGTGACTATCATTACTCTTTAACTAATCTACAATGAGTGAGGTTTTTCTATTCCGATAAATACCAATTAACTACATGACAATTTTTTGGGGGTGGTCTTATATGTGTTGGCTAAAAGACCTGTAGCACTTCATGAATCATACGAGACCTGAAAACCAAACCACTGGACAAACCCTTGAGATTGTCATCCTAACGATCTTATAGCTTGCCAAAAATCAACTCATTTGAATGAGTCTAAGACATTAGATAAAGTCTCATTATCTATTTATTATAATGATCAATCTCGTACCATTGACAACCTTTAACTAAGTTTGGTCAGATTATATTTTAGATAAATCATCAATAACTGAAGTTTTACACATACGAAGAAATTTGCTTTCTTCTTGGTAATTTACGTCACAGATTTTAACAACCATGGCTTTCAAAAGGTTTTTAATTCAAGCCGTTAGCGTTATTTTGGGATCAAATATAAAATGATAGAAAGAGGGGTGCAGAGAGAGGAAATAATTGTTAAAATTTAAAAATATTATCAAGTTGCCACTATTCCCAAATTATACATTGGGGGAGATGGTATCTCATGCGCGTGGCACATAAGAGATTTTTCCATCTTGGAGAATTACAATTATTGGAGCTGGTATATGGTGTACCCGGCATATATGCCGGATACAACATATAATTTTCACAATTATTGACAATATATAATTAATCTTATTCCCATCCACATGCTAGTCATATCTCAAAGTGAATAATATTTTTGTCTCAGAATGTGTTTCATTTCTTCATTTTTAAACTTTGGTTATTTTATAAGAAAAAGAAAAAGAAACAATATAACAGATTTTGATTTATATAATATAAAGTGAAATATTCAAGGTGGGACAAAAAATTTGTATTTTCTAGAAGTGTATAGACTTTGACGTCATTTAAAATTATAAATAAAGTGATATTTTGTATACCAATCATGGTTTTAATTTAAAAAGCATTGGATTATTCGGTTTAATGGGAAATTAGGTTATTTTTGATTCTTTGACTATTTCGGTATTTAAACCATAATACCGAAAAATGAAAACAATAAAACCTTAGCGTGAAATGTAGAGAATCCATCACATTTTTATTTACAAAATCATGAATCCCATATGTATTTTTCATCATCTATATATAAGAGGATTTTTCCCTTTCAATTAAACTTTAATGTGGTTAAAAAATTATCTCATTAATGAAAGGTAATTTTATTTAGAAATAAAGTCATAAATATCAAATAATAACTTTTATTTTAAATTCAAAAAAAGAACTCTTAATGTAATTACATTAAAAAAAAAAACGTTCAAAAAGAAATTATATTTACAGCTTATTTTTAAAGTTTATCATTTTTATTTGTTTAAAAAATAAAAATATTTTTTTAAATTATACTAGACATAAATTATTAACTTTTATCAAAAAAATAGAATTGCCTTAGAGGCTAGTGTATTATTTGTAAATTACTAAATTATGCCTTGATCAAGTTAGTTAAATAAAGAAAAGCGAAAGAGCCTTACTTGCATACAGGAGGCCAGAAAGCAGAAGCCTGATCCTCAGAAACCCAAGAGAGTCTAAGGAAATCTTTCCATTCCAGGACCTTCTCTGCTTGAGGACTAAAGCTTGTACACAAGCACACAGCCTCAGAAGGAGAGTTTTCTTTTAGATACTTCTTTCTTTCTTCAGATGGTAGCTGAAAGAAGCTATGAGCTGCGCTCTTCAAGTTTTCTAGAACCTCCAGAGGCACCCCATGATTGACTATCTGGAAGAAACCCCATTTGCTTGCAGCATCACAGATTGAATCTACAACCTTTGGGTCATCCCAGTTTGAGACATCGATGATGGGAATGAAATTCTCGGGTTGGAATTTGGTTGGGTCTAGTCTTTCTTCAAGAGGTTGGATGTAAGGCTCTGGAACAGTTTCTAGGCCTGTATCTACAAGACCCTTTACTCCGTTCCCTTTGTGCACCACAAAGTCAATGACATCGGAGGCGGAGGAGGAGGAGGAGATTGGCGGAGACATTAGGTTGTTGCTATGTTGGGAGGAGAGGAAAAGGAGCAAAGGCTATATAGACAGCAACAGTTGAGAAGTGGGTGTAATAGTGTGCAATACTTCAGCCAAGTGGGTGTAAATTGTAATATTGGCAACAACCTTTGGGTCAGTACACACTCTTTGACCCAAACATTGATGATTTTGTAAGTGCTGATTTAGCACGTCCCTAAATAAAACTTTCGGATGAGTTTCTCAAAAAGGGGGGAGAAAAAGAAGGTTTATATATAATTTAGTAGTAAAAGAAGCTTATGAAAATAACTTTTTGGAGGAGGAGATGGCGGAGACATTGGGTTGTTGATATGTTGGGAGGAGAGGAAATGGAGCGAAGGCTATATAAATATTGACAGCAACAGTTGAGAAGTGGGTGTAATAGTGTGCAATACTTCAGCCAAGTGTGTGTAAATTGTAATATTGGCAACAACCTTTGGGTCAGTGCACACTTTTTGACCCAAACATTGATGATTTCGTAAGTGCTAATTTAGCACGTCCCTAAATAAAACTTTCGGATGAGTTTCTCAAAAAGGGGGGAGAAAAAGAAGGTTTATATATAATTTAGTAGTAAAAGAAGCTTATGAAAATAACTTTTTGGAGCCTATTTTATTCTCTACTTTAACATTCTAAAACATTTTTACATGTTCCTCCAACCCAAGACAAACGTCTTGGTATGAAATAGGAAAAAAATTAGGGCTAATTTCACTTAATCCACATGTGGTTTAAGATAGTTGTATTTTTCCCACTTGTGATTAGAAAGTAACACTTTATCTACATGAGGTTAAATTTATTGCAAAAACGTAACCCTCCTCCCTGTTCATCATTGAAAAACCAATTAAAACACATCAAAACATAAAAGAAAAGCTAATAAACCTCTTGAGAAAAACTTTGTCACTATGGAGAAATTCATGTTCAATAGAAGAAAATTCTTCAAAAATTATTTTGATTGAAGTGTTAGGGTTTTAATACTAATACAAGATATTGGGATCTTAGTTAGTGAGGAGTAGGAAGATCCGTTGCAATTCGTCAGAGTAAGGTTTCTTTCCTACTTAGGGATTTTTTGAATTTAAAAAATTGATGTAAGTAACATTTGAAATGAGTCAATTTACCGTACCCCTCTTTTTTTTGGTGGGTACGATACCCACTCAAATCTTAACCTTTCATATTACTTCCTTCAATCCTGGTCGTTAATTAATTTTAGTATGGCTAATCTGGTTAGAGCATTAAAAAAAAAATTTAAAAAAAAAAAAGAACCGAAGAGGTTTCAACTTTCAAGCTTTGCTGAACGAGAACCTTGAGAGGCGATGTGCCACAGCTATCAGCCTATCACTACTACATAGCAGCTGCCACCGCAAACCTTCTGCCATTGCTATTGGTAAGAATACTTATGGACAATTGAGAAACTGTGTTTCTTTTTATTGGATTTGGGTTTTACTTTTGGTTAGATTTGATTTGGTATTTCATATTCTGAGTTTTGTGTAAGATTTGTGAATTTATTTTTAATTTTTGGGTTAAATTTGGTTTGGGTATTTCACCTTTCAATTTCTTCGTATGCCCTTTGTAAAATTCTAAAGACTCTCTCTAAATAGAACTGAAATTCTTATTAATGTAAGGAACTGAATAGAGAGTACAAAAGAATGAATAAAATACAAAGCCACTACTTCTATTTATACCCGAAGCAATCAACCCTAGTCCTGTAACTAATTCCCTGATTTAATGGAAAAAAACTGTTATGAAACTAATCCCAAACTAATAATACACGTGTGCTAATTACAGTAACTAACTTCCAGCTGGCATGTACAATTGCCTTTAGTGCTCCAGTCTAATGTATAAAGTCTTGATGATAAGGCACTGCTTCTATTGTTTCTAATACCTCAGCACTTGCCATCATAGTCTTTGTGGTGTTCACTTGATCATCATACTCCCTTGTTCCGACTGCAACATTACCATTCTTCAATTCAAGTATATTACCCTGTTGCACCTTACTTGCTTGTGCTCTGTGCTCCTCATTTTTAACACCCTTACTACCTGTTCCTTTATTGAGCCTACTGAAAATTTTGTTCCCAGGAACCATGTCTCAAGGAGAGAGACTTGAGAGGCAACTGTTATGACAAATTGTCTCATTCCTCTTGTAATGGTTTTGTATTTTGGAGCCAAATATGTAAGTATCATCAACTTAAAGCATTATAGTTTCAAGTTTCTAACTTTGGATTTGATTTGATTTTTTAAGGCACGCTTGGTGAGAAATTCGTCCTGAAAGTATGTTTTACCATTGCTAGTTATCTTGTCTATCCATCCTATCTTTTGTTTTCCTCTCATATATGTGGTTTCAACATCTTGTACTGTAATCTATATAATATTAAATCTTCAAGTTATAAATTACATACAATGATGAGTCTTTATAATAACTTGGAGCTCTATTCAATAGATTAAGAGCTTCTAATTTGAGAGATAAGCAAATCTAAGATATAATTCAAGTTCTTCTTTCTACCTATCAAAAAATTAAATGCTTCTTACTATGACAATGTGACAACTATGTTTAGCTTGCACATGCCATACACAATTACAAATTAAGCATACAGTTCAACTTGCTCTTAAGCAAATTCGAAAGATGCCAACCTTTATAGTTTGTACATTTATCCCTACACGCACAAATGTAATGGCCCGCAAATCAAATACTTTGGAAGTCCAGGAGAGTCAAACTTAAGTTTTGTTTTTTAAGCAAAGTCACCTAACAGTTCTACCTTTGTGGGCTTTTAAAAAGGAGCATAATCATGATCTTGTACCTCATGAACAAGCTCACATGTTGCCCTCAAAAAGAAAAGTCACTGCTACCCAAGCCATTGAAGTGGATATGGCCTATAAGTATGGGATTCAACAGAAACTTTATGAGTTGTCAAGTAGATTCAACAGACTCTATTGAGCATTTTATGTTTGTGATGTGTTTTGTCACGGATTGCCAAATGGAGAGATTATTAGGTTATAAGACCTTAGGGACTAATGTATTAGAACTTTAATATGTAATGTGTTGGCAAACCATGATCAAAACATTTAATCTAGGTTTAGACTTGTTCAAAGTTTGGTTTAATGTAAGTTTGGAATCGAGTAATTGCAGGAAATTATTGTTCTATTTCTGTAAGGCTCGATCGATCGAGGAATAGACTCGATCGATCGAGAATCGTGGATCAGGAATTTTCTATAGAATTTTAAGTCGGCCCAAACAGCAGTTCAAGCCCATTAAGGATTAGGGTTTCAGGTCTACTTCTTGTAGTATATAAAGGAAACCGTAAGCACGTTTTTAAAAGGCTTTTAAGAGAGAGAAAAGTGTGCCTCTTTTGTAGATCTAGGGTTTTGTACCCAAAAGCTCTCTAGAGTCTTTGTTGTTTATACTGTGTGTGTGAATCTCTTGTGAGATTTAGAGGTATTTGCCTTCATATATACTTAGAGTTATCAAGATCGAGATTAATGTTGAGAGCTTGGTGATTGTTTCAATTGTTGCATAAAGAATTTCAAGAAATACAAGTGGTGTACTTGTGAATGCTGTGGATCTGAGAAAGAAGTAGTCTGTGGACTCGGAGCTGTCACATGGTTGTGGTAGTAAGTTTCTTACTCGAGGTAGCAACAGGATGTTAGTGGTCTAAGTCGTTATTGTGTAAACTTCAATTCTTTCATAGTGGATTCGTTTTACCTTGGGGATAGCTAGGTTAAATCCTCCCCAAATTTTTTACCGGTTTGATTTTCTTGGGTTATCATATCGTTGTGTTATTTATTTTCCACACTGTTTCAATGATATGATATGATATATATGTGTTAACATAGATCTGCATAATTTATCTAAGTTAATCATTTGGCTAAATAACTAGGTTAATCTGGTTGTATTTAAGAGGTTTAAAAATGTACAAATTTAGATAAAGAATAAAAGGAAGATAATGAGCGTTACAAATCTAATGATGCTAATGATAATGGTCCTATGCTTAATGAGGATGATGATTATATTCTTTTAGGATTGCAATGCATTTCTCTTTTTTTTTTTTTTTTTTTTTTTTGGGCATAGAAATCATTATTTATCATTCTAATACTTTTTTGCCTTTTTCTTTTGGGTATATTGGATTCAACTATGAAATCCATGTCTTGATTTTGATTATGGCCATCTAATAACATATTTGTATATATTGTGTAAGGCACAAGAGAATCATTTAAATATTATATTTCAATTTTATAAGATTATTTGATTACTTGATTGTTATATTGCCCACTACTAATTATTTTCAAATTTATTACATTATTTTTCAAAATGCGCTCTTCAATTTAATCAGGTACTACACTTTGTACCTTGGCTCCAAGAGGCCTTTGTGCTTAAGTGCACCCGGTGCAATTACCAACATTGTAGTCTTGGGTCACTAGATTGTTCACAGTTGGCATTTTGGCTACAAGTGTTAAACTGTGATTCTATTCAATTTAGCAAGAACATGCAATATCCATAAGAAAATCCATAGAACATTGTTACTTATCCAATAAAAAAGAAACAAACAAACAAAAACATAGAAGAAATAGTTTTTCATGACAAAGAACTCCTGAGCAACAAACGGTAACAATTCAAACTCTTTTTAACAAATCAAGAAGGACTTTACAAACCATCTTGGTTTGTTCAAATACTTGACTAAATCAAGACACCTCTCTTAGTTCAAATTCTGTTTTCATCTTTCTAAATTAGCTCAAGGAGTGTATATTTTACACTAGGCCAGCGAGATGTTCAAAATACTGAGTCTAAGAAACCAAATGGATTTTGAATCCGTAAAAAGATTACACTCTAATATTCATACTGTCAAAAGGAAAGATAATTTTATCTAGAGTGCACATTATGCTCTGTCCAATAAAGTATACTAAAAATCAAATGCAGGAGTTTCATGATATGGTGTATGCAAGATTTTACTTGAACGGTCAGCCCCTGGCTGCACTAGTTTTGCTTTGTCTGGTGACATTTTTGACAATCTGAGCTATCCAAATCCAGCAACCTTCAACTGACCCCCATTATCCAGCAAAATATTTCTGGCACCTTACCAAAATTTTTAATATTAAAGTATATCCCAAAAAGAAAAACTCAATTTCAGTTTACAATTGCAATACCCATCAAATCAACTTTTGCATTTGGTTGCCTTACTTTGGCTTTAAGTCACAGTGAATGATTGGGTCCGGTTACATGCATGCAGATAATTCATGCCCCTGATAAGACAAATTTGACCAAGAACATGAATAAGCTGGAAACTGATGTCAAAAATATTAGGTAACTATAAACAGTTTGAGAAATTTCATAGATATTTGCCAATTAAAAACAAAAGGCACACTTAAAAAATAGGTATGTGTATGATATATGCAAGAAGCAGGGGTCACTTTTCTATTCAAACGATAACATCCACAAAGCCTTTAGAATATGATTACAGCAAGATGGGCATGCCTAGCAATATCAAGGGCAAATCTTAAAACTTTGGATGGAGACAGACGCCCTTTCTTTAGAAGGTAACATGCCAAGTCACCCTGAAAATCACCACCATTATAAGCAATGTCAAATTTTGATTAAAATATTTCAATTCAAAGAGACAAAAAAAAAAAAAGGTGACAATTTCTAACGAATCAATGCAGCATTCCTCAGAATTTTTTAAAAGTAGGCTTAATCTATTCTAGGTAGAGAAAAATTAATTAACACAAGAAAAACTCCTCCCAAAAGATTTATATTTTCACAGTAATCCACAGGTGTCCTAGGCAAGGAATTATCTGCAACTGGTATGGAATGAATGTTATGGGTTCAAAATCTGTGATTTGATCAGGAGAGAGTGAGAGAGAGGAAAAAAGGGAGTTGAACTTATAGTAGGCCACAACTGAAAAATAGAAAACTAGTGCAACATGACAATTAAAATGCAAAAATAAAATATCACAACCTCCAAATAAGAAGGCTTACAATTCAAAACAGAAAGTAGTTGTTGAACATGGCAACTATAAGTTGAATGTATTAGTCTATTAGATAAGCATCCACTTAGCAAGGGAGAGACTATTCAAGTTTCCCCCTTCTCTACTCTACTCTTCTCCACTCTAGTCAGTGTGCTCATACGCTACCAAAAAATAATCTTTACACAGAAACACATGCATATTCCCCATCCTCACCCTTGGAGGGTGGTGAAGAGAGAGAAAAAAAGAGATACTTGCTTACTTTTGAATGATACTCTGAAACAATCATCATGGGTATGTTTTGGGTAACAGCTCCAACAAACTGAACCACATTAGGATGCCGGACCTTTTCTAACAATGTAAGCTCAAGTTTGAAAGCACTTCTGTTAAAAGCAAGAAAAAGAAGGATGTCAAAATAAACTCCTACAAATGCCTAATAAAAAAAAACCAAAAAATTTAATAATCCTGCCGAACCAAACTCTATTAATTAACCATTAATAAATTTTAACAAAAAAAGTATAAACAATATAAGTAATGTTATTTGGAATGGTTTGACTGAACAAAGTTGCATACTTTGACAAATAAGAGGAAAACAGTCTGTACGCCATGACACTGGATGTTCTGCGTATTGAGACTTATAGTACATGTTCAGTCACTTCAAGGTGAAGAATGTGAAAATCAGATCAGGAGAGTAACTAATCTAAAGCTTTCTATCAGTTGGTATTGAATTATCAATAAAAGTCAGATGACAATACTGCCAACTTCCAGAGAATGACTCAAACAACGCCAGAAAAGAATATAAGAGAAAATAAACAGTAAGTCAAGTCCTTAACTGACTCCTAAAGGAAAAATATGTGTCATGATAGCACTTTTTTAGATGCCTAGATGATACAAAAAAACAAGTGGTTGTATTCCAGAAAGTAACTGAAGGCTTTATACTCTTCCCCTTCTTCAGATTTTTTGGCCCCAAAGCAAGTTCATATTCATTTGGGGGGGGGGGGGGGAAGAAGAAAAAGATTTCTTTTACTGTCCCTTGGAAATTCCTTGAATTTTCACCAACACTTAGTCATTAAAAAATCCACATAGATATGTAGTTCACAGCTTCCATAGCACCAAAGATCCTATGAATTTTCCTTACCACTTCCATTGATTGAAGGATATATGCATTCATAATTTGGCTCTTTTGGCTTTCAAAATCTTCCCCAGATTTTCATTCTTTAGAAATCCATACAAACAAGGGAATAATTGTAAATCAAAACCAGTATTTGATTGGTTTAAATGCAAAAATGAAATGTCAAAAATATTACTTCCCCTATTCCAGGAGTATCCCACATCCATGCATAGCATGAGCAAGTAATCTACTTATGTACATCATCAAGGCACCCTAGTAATCTGAAGAAGCAAGAGAACAAAAATTTCACATCACTATCAGAAATCAGATTTACACACAAAAGCAGTATTAGCCCATCCCTTGTGACATGTGAAGTCAACTAAGCTTTTCTTTTAAATGATTGACGTCAGTTACATGAGTTCTCTGATTAATTGTGTTCCACTACCTGAATTCTATTTTGCTACTCAACTCTATCTAAAGTCATCCACTTGGTTACATCTTTGGTGACCATATCATTTGTAATCACTTTTACCCATATAAACTTTGATCTGCCTTTGATCCTTTGCAACTTAAACCTCTATTAGACCTTCCTACTTCCCAAAATGCAAAATAATTTTGCAATGTACATGAAAATCTAGACAAGAATCAGGGTGCAACACAGAGGTGCTTGTCAGAACAAAAATGAATAATGTAATTATGCTAGCTATAAAGTGAGATCCTATATAGTTTAGAACGGAACAGAAATGGATTAATAATTAAGAACAATTTCAATACAAGGGATCACATTATCCTGTCATATTGTTAAACAATTGAAATAGCAATTCCAAGAAGCATTTAGTTTATTTTTTAATCAAAATCTGGAGAAATCAATATACATATAAAAGCAAAGACTTCATGCGGGAGAGCATGAGGTTCTGCCATGTGGCACACTCTATGAAGAGAATTGAAACAACCTTAAGTCACAAAAGAGATAAGAACAAATTAATTATTGACTTTTTGTTTTATTTAGTTCAATGTTTTAAGACTTCTTTAATTAAAAAATAAATATTCTTTATATCATTTGATTTAATGTTTCAAGACTTTTCATCCCTCACACGTACACACAAAACACTTTGCATTTAATTTCAATATTTTCTCCTCTTGCACTTCTACCCCTTTATATATACCTACCCATAGCCTTTATGCCATCTCATGTCAAATACACAAACAAAAAATGATGTCATTTACCTTCAATTTTTTGGCAACACCTACCTAGCTCTAACATTATTATTTCATCTAATCCTACCCCGTTTGAGTTGGCTACAACCAAAGAAGGAGGGCTTGCATTTTATATTGAGTGACAACAACGATTATGATTTTGATGTTAAAGTAGGATGTTGTGAATTTGTGGGTTTTATAATGATGTGATTAACCGTGGGTGTTTGGGATATGTACTTTGTTTTAGAATTAAGGAGAAAGAGAAAGACACATTCTATATCAACTTTTATTCTATAATTTTTCGCCAAAGTTTTTTTTTCCTCATCACTTCAATTGAATAATTATAATAGATATGTATATGCAATTTATAATTATTGTTTTTTATGATGAACTCATTGCTAATAAATTTCTAGAACAATTATGATTTAATACATATACAACATTCTCTAAAACCATCTTACATAAAACATTGCAATATTATCTATGCATCGCACGGATAACTTACTAGTTATGAAGAAAGACCTGACCTCAATTTGAATAATTCACTCAAATCTATTGGCTACACTTCACAAAATAAAAATAGAAAATAGAAAAATTTCATCATACCTGGTAAAAGAAAGGACTCTGCCTTTTTACAGCTGAAACCAGATCATATTTTGTGTATTTTTCCAATCCAGAAAGCATCTGAGAGACATTTTCTGACAATGCACAAGTTATGTTGAAGTTGTAGGGCTCTTTTGGATACATTCTATTCCAAATTTCTTCAGTTTGCCTACATTTGCCTTGAACAGAAGACACAACATTAGAGTTGTCAAGGATTCTTCCATAAAGTTTCTCGCAGTCAGTTTTGTATTGTACCTGAATAACAAAACCACAAACAAAGCAGGAAAAAATAAAAAAAACAAAAAAGAGATTAGTAATCCAACTCCATTGAGCAAAGAATAGAAAAGGGATACCGAATTTATATGTTTTAAGTTCAGAAGCCTACTGGATTAAGCCTGTGACAATGCCAAACCCATTCACAATCAAGAGGCACAACCAAAGGCACTTCAGACATCTGGGACTTGGAATGCTTAGCAAGCAAGGGAAGCCAACAAGCATTATACCTGAAATCAGCATATTCATAATTCATAACTTCTATTTGAGTTATATGTAGAAGGACTGTAAATGCATACACTAAAGGGTGAATGAATAAAATGCATAAAAGAAAATAGCAGCAACAAGCATTATACCTAAACATGTCAGATTGACTTCAGAACTTGTGCACTCAACTTGTGGTTCAAATTAAGATAATAACAAAAGAACCATAGATAACGACAAACACATGAATATCTACCTCCAAGATAACAGCAGCAACAATATCCTTGTTGGAATATCTACCTCCAGCTAATGTCCTTATTTGTATCATTCACCTAGTACCAATAATGTACGTTAAAACCATATTGAAAACAAAAATAATAACACGAAGTATTCAACACCAGATTGAAATATGAAAAAAGGAATACCACTGGGAATAAAGTATGTTGTTTCTCATCAAGCTTTGTATGTTGTTTCACTAGAATTATTATTATTATTATTATTATTATTGGTAAGTTATTCATGCAACCATGCAAATAGTGGATGTTAAGCCCACAACCTCCCCTCCACTTCACTCTTACAAAGGAATAAGGTATCATTTGAGTTATCTTTTTCGAACCTTACGCTGTCTCGTATAATGAGGAGGAGGTCTTGCATGTCCTTCGTCAGATGCCTTGGGCCCAGCTTTGTGTCCATGTTTGTGCCCCCCTATCCCACAAGGAGGTGCCTTTGATATGCGTTTTGGCCGACCTTCTGCCACTACAGGTAACCCAACATCCTGCTCAGCCTGAACATGGGGTGGGTGGATGCTCGAAGAAGGGCCAGTAGACGTACTGTAGGAGGGTGGCTCCTGTTGCTGGCTGTTAAGAGGGGTTAGATTAATATCCAGGTCAAAGGATGGAATGGGTGACAGCTCAGGAAATGACCGTGGGGTGGGTGGATGGATGTCAGACACAGGACATGGATGTGTGGTGGGTGGAGGGATGGTGGGGCTAGGAGATGGATGTGAGATGGGTGAAGGGATGGTGGGGCTAGGGGATGTATGTGGGGTAGGTGAAGGGATGGTGGGGCTAGGGGATGGATGTGGGGTGGATGGAGAGGGATTGAGGGTAGGGACAACTTGAGGAGTAGTAACAGGCAGACGAGAGCCACGTCTGGCAGGAGCTCTGCTCGTGCTTGGTCTCTCAGTAGTGCTTGGGCTTTACGTAGCTGCTGCCGCAGGAGTAGCTGCCTCCTCATTCGGGGCCTTAGGGATAGGAGATTGTACACGACCAATCTCCTGCACTGCCTTCAGCATGTCAGTAATGTTCTTGTGGTCCTCCGTGCCCATTGGGTGACGCCTCAACAAACGGATATATCTTTCAATCTGCACATGGAAAAACCAGGTTTATTAGTAATGCAATACTAAATTAACAATGCCAATCGATAATAAAATAAATGTTGGTTCTAAATTGGTTTTGCTAGTAATAATTGCAAATTATAGGGAGATCAAGTGTTACCTTTTACTAAATTTAAATTATATTTTCTATTAAAGATGTAGCTAGCGGATAGAGTAGACAAAAATGCTAATTAAGAATTCAAATGAACAGAAAATTGAAAATAATAAAAATGGAAAGAAGAATGTATACCATAACTCTAATAGGAAATATGACCTTAGAGCATCTCAAATTAGATTTTTAAATCAAAAAACTTCTCTATAAGGTAAATCAACAAACTTCTCTATAAGGAATCTTAAGCAGACAACAACTTTAAAAGGGAGGTTTGATGCTAAGAAGACATTGGACCACATATATCATGTTCTCTAAACAGTGGTTTCTTGCTAAGAAGTACGGTAAGATGTAGAACACATGGAGAAGTTATCATTAGAATCAATCTAGCACCGGGGATATCGATGAACCTCCGAGTTACCCTTTTAAACTAGTCGAAGTACTCGTGCTGTGGAGGCATATCACTAAGCACTGCTTCGCAATGCCGTTGAAGGCAATTACCCCACTCTCTGATATGCCCAGCATGTTTCCGCATCCAATCAACACCGACCTTTTCCCTCAAATCAATGGGATGAAGCACTGTATCAGTGTCAACATCACAGGGAATTTCTTGGATCATCCCAAATTGACGAATGACACGATTCGGTGTATGTTTCTCTACTAGGTGGAAATATACAAGAGGCACCGTTGCCGTCCACATGGCCCTCCTTGCAATGCACCATGACGGAAGGTCCTTTAATTCTGCTTCATACAGCTGCCACACCACCTACAACAGCCAAAAAATAAGTACGCAACACATTATGTAACAATGTTTATATTTCAAAGTTCACCAAATGTATATCTTGTTCCTAAACATGTTAAACAAGGTATTTTCGTACTTGGCTTGGCAACATTGAAGCTATTTGCTCGCGATACTTGTCCAGGAAGACGTGGGCAAACTTGTTTTTCTTGTTTGGGACCTATAACCACCTACAATCAAGAACAAGGGATCATTAACTTTGTACAACTTTCCCACTGAGAAAATCATATGATTAAAACTATAATGTAATCAATCTATGGATGGTCAAGTTAATGTAATGAAGTTGTAGGGAACAATTTGCATATAGACTCTCTATAACATGTTATTGGGTAGAGCTTGGTTAATGTACGCAGTAATTTTAGGTAAAGTAATTATAACCTTAGCCCACCTACTTGCTTTTCAACTAATCATTACAAACATACTTTGTTATGCTGCATTTAGAGTATGTTTTCTAATAAGATAGTTAATCAAGTAAACTGAAGCTTGGTTAACTAAGCAACTTTTATATACTTATAAAATAAGATAAAATAAAAACTAAAAATTAAGAATAAATACCATCTATATTAACCTAATCATATAATTTAGGAAATTTGACACAAAATTAGAGTATATTAACCTAATCATATATATTGAACCTTTGTTTAAAATAGTTTAATATTGACTTAAATAATTCTTAGAAGCTTTTAAAATAAATAAATAAATTCAAGTTACATGATGTGTATGAGGTAGAGACTTACTTCAGGGACAATGGACCATGCACTGAAGGACCATGAGCACCCATTGGCGGGCCATGCTAAACTGTTAGGCACAAATATGGGAACCTGGCCCATGCCCAATATTGGACCAACACCAATCTAACTAGATTTCTTATCGCTTGCCTTGCATAACTCTCGGTACAACTATGCAAGGCAAGCACTTTCCCAACTTTACCTTCGTGGGTTGCGAAGGTCTTCCAATTGCTGCACCCACATCAGATGCACCCTATTGCTGGATTTGTCCATGAAGATTATGTCCCCTAGTAGCGTTAGGATGTAGCATCGTGCGTACTTATGTAGCTGATCCTTTTCAGCATTAAGCGGCAATGGATCGGCATCTTCCTCCAAAAGCCATTGGATGAGAATCCTCTGGCCATTAAGTTGCTTTCTCTCATTACTTATAGGTCGAAAGCCAAGGAAGTTCCGGCACACATTCTCCCATTCTTTCTGCGTGCTCCCTGATATAGCCTCGCCATCAACAGGAAGTCCAAGAAGAACCTCCACATCCTGCAATGTGATGGTGACCTCACCATGTGGCATGTGGAAGGTGTGAGTCTCGGGCTACCATCGCTCCATTAAGGTCGTTATTAGGCCATGGTCAATCTCTCTACTCGGGTTCTTAAGGAGTCCCTCCAAACCAAGTTCTTTAATGATGTCAACGACTCGGTCTTCCACCATTGGCTCTCGATTGGAGAACTCTTCACTATGGGTACGGAATTTAAGGGACCCTGGATCCTGCACAGAACAAAACCATGGATTAATATATGACAGCAAGTGCGTGTATATTGTATGAATTAAATGTGTGTACATTCGTTAAATCTTTAGTGTTGTTTTTTACTTGCCCATTCCAAATAGCTTTTGACTGATGGTTGGCCTGCAATGTCAACACCGACTGGTCAATGGGGCCAGACTGCACATGGTCAATTTGTCCAACATTTGCAGCAGCCATACTACACAAGAATGATAACCAATTAGCATGTAGTAGACATTATTGAAAACAAAAACAATCTAAGAAAGATTCTCAGAAAACAAAAAACGGCGTTGTATCCAATGGTTATCAAAGTAGAGACATTTGATGGCAAAATGAGGCAAAAGTTATTCAAAGAGTTTCAAGGTAGTTATTCTTCAGAACATGATAAAGTTCCACTGAATACTTAGGTCCATCCTCATAACTAGAATACAAAAAAAAAACCTGACACAAAGAAAGATAACAAGTAACCTGGTCCATCCTCATGATAGTCTTGAATGTCATAACACTAAGAAAGATAACAAGTAACTAACAAACAGAAGATGCAGATCATGAACCCAATATCCACAAAAAGTCAGAAACAAAAACCCAATACAAGACTAAGTGTTTCCTCATTTCCTTTCAAGTATCCAATGTCTCCTTTATACCTCACCTTAGTCACCTTTCATCCCTTTTCAGGTGACCCCTTTTGTTAATGAATCATGGTGGAATATAATCCATTTTTGCTCTAGTGTTCTTTTACTCATTATTATTATTTCATAGTCTGCTTTGAATTGGATATATTATGATTTAACAAGTGGATTCCCTTAGGTCTGTAAACGAGCCGAGCTTTATCGAGTAGTGCATGTTCAAGCTTGGCTTGAGCTTGTGACAAGCCTAAAAATAATGAGTTTGGCTTGGCTTGGCTTGGCTTGATTAATTAGTCAAGCCAAACTCAAGCTTAATATCAAGCTCAAACTCGAGTTCAGGTCAAGTTTTTGAGCTTGAGATCTAAAAATATTACATTATTAAATGCTTAAATATCTAAAATTAAGAAAAAAGAAAAAGAAAATAGTATATTCATTTTATCATGCATCTAGTCTTGCTTATGATTAGCTATTATTCAAATTAATAATTTACATAATTAAATTCATTTATTCATCATTCCTTATCTACAGTTTCAACAGTTATTCAAAATACAATTTTTACATTCACATTAGATGGTGAAGGACTAGAAAAATACATGTTTGTAATTATTATGAATGAGAAAATACTAACATGTTTCATAACTTTACTTTAGATAATTGATAGAGAATAATCATATGTGGCTTACTTACTTATTTATTTATTTTTAAATGTAACTATAGTCTAAAGTGACTCTTGATCAGTTTAAAGGGAAGAAAAAAATTAAGGTAATATAGATAATGGTTTCATGTTGGCCATGTCACTATTAAGATATGTGTAATAAGTATATTTAGCTAACACATATAAACTTATAAATGAGTCTATACTTGAATTGTTGTGTATTAAGCTTAATAGCTCATGAGCTTATTCGTGAACAAATTTTTTTGCTTGGGCTCAACTTGTTTATTAAAGAAGCCTAAACTAAGGCTCAAGCTTGACTTATTTATAAACAAACAAACATGAACAAGCTTTTTATCGAGCCGAACCCGAGTTGTTCATGATCAGCTTGGTTCATTTACAACCCTAGTCATTCCCTAATCAAAACAAATTAATCATGTTCATCTTTATATCCTTGTACTAGATACATATATTTGTCATGATACCAAATAGTTGATGGAAAAAAAAGTTGATAAAGTTTTTTCTATTTTGAATTAAGCCAATCAAGTACCTTGAAGCCTTGAACCACCTACAAAACCAGGACCTTTTTCTTTCACATAAACTACTTGGCATAAGATGTAAAAACATTGTTTCCTCTCTATTGTGTCAATGTCTGGACTAACACAGGAATATATATATATATACACACACACACATTCTTTTGTTTAATTTACAAAGTGAAAAGAAAAGAAAACATTATGATTAACTTCTGTGTCCTTAAATAAAACATTTTGAGTGGCAGAATCTTCCACTTTGATTTACCTGAAGAACTAATTAAAAAACAGAGCACTAAACAGTGATTGAAATCTTAATTAAGAGGACAATTTACGATAAACTTTGATTAGCTGGCAAGTGTATGAAATTTTGCTAACGCAATTCTGGAGTCTAAAAAACAACACGAAAAACAGAGGGCGGAATAGGGGAACATGAATGCTGAGTCACAAACACAACCTCTTTGTTTTGCTACCATCCCTCTGTGAATGGTTATGAAGCTATCCTAGCATTTAGGTATGACAAATTATAGGCAATTCGAGATCAAAAAATTTGAAAGGGATTTTGAAGAAAACATTTGGAGCAAGACGTAAATAATGCCTGATGCAGCAATATACACTAATGCCACATAACACACAGCTTCTACTAGCAACCAGAAAAGTACATTGCCCTTACAAGTGTTTTTAAAATTTTTCATTTTTAACAAAAATAAATAAATTCCAAATGCATTGTTTCATCCCTACTTCTCTAGCGAACTGTAATTCTTAGAGCACTTGCTAGTCTTGTTAGTAATTCTTACAACCTAATCACACACCAAGCATCTCATTAACTAATCTGCCTACATTCCAACTGCTGCAATCTTTAAAAACATTTAAGTACCATATAAAGCTAACCCTTTTCTCCTAAAACATTTTCCAATCCCAAGTTGAAATCAAAAGCCATGCTCCAATCCCACCCTCTAGACTCCAACAACACCCCATTACACATTTAGCACAAAATCAAAAGGCTAACTCCTATAATCTAAAGAGGTGATTGATTTCAAGCTACAAAAGACCCCTTCAATCCAAGACTTCCTCTTAACACACAGTCATAAAGAAAACAAGCATATACGCAAAGATCTAATCTGAGATCCAATCTTTTCATAAATCAAACAAAACCCAGAAACATAATCCGATTCCACATACCAATTCAATCTCAAAAAACAATTAAGTTTCGATCTTTTTTAACAGTTCTATTAGAAATTCAATAAAAAAAAAAAAAAAAAACGAATTGAAACCAAAGTTTCTTTGATTTTTTCCATTGTTTCTCGACAACCAAATGGTGAAACACACTTTGCATAAAGCGACTCCACCTTTTTTTTTTATAGTTTTAAGAGACCGCATAGATTGAAGGAACTCAAAGCTCTGTGATAAGGGTTTGATACAACTGAGGGAATTGGAGAAGGTGCTTGAGAGTGGAGACTGAGTGAGTGGAGAGGGTGAGTGAAAGAGGCGTGACAGTGGAGAGGGTCTGTGTGAGAGTGAGAGGGTGAGTGATGAGTGAGAGTGGAGAGGGTGAGTGAGAGAGGCGGGATAGCAGAGAGGGTTTGTGTGAGAGTGAGAGGGTGAGTGCTGAGTGCTGAGTGAGAGTGGAGAGAGAGGCGTGAGTCTGTGCAAGAGTGAGAGTGGTGAGGCGTTAGAGACTTGTTTTAATTTTGAAAAACCCCTATTAGAAATCGAGTTTCAGAGACTCGATTTCTAGGTGGCCTCCACGAATCAAGTAGCTTCCACGTGGACGAACCACGTAACATACAAATCGATGCTTAAAGCGTCGAAATATAAATCGAGTCTTAGAAACTCAATTTTCAGGTGGACGTCACGTGGAAAAACGCCACATCAAGACATGGTCAGAACAGGAAAACCAAGTCTCTAAGACTTGATTTATAAGCTCTAAATCGATTCTCTGTGACTCGAGATGTTAGTAATATATATACTTTTGAAACAGTGCTTACTAATTAAATTGTTTGGCAAACAATATTAATTCCCAATTTTGGCCAAAAAACCTGAACTTGTCCCAAACAAAAGTTAAAAAGTAGCAGAAACTATCAAAAAAAAACCCTTGAAGTTGCAGTAGAAAACGAGAGAAAGACGTATGGCTCACCCCTCAAAATCAACTGCTCAGGACTTCAATGGCATCAAAGACTTAAAGGGATCATTGATCGGGGTCCCACTTGCACGGTTTTAGATGATAGCGTAAGGGCAGATTAAAAAAAAAAAAAAAAGATTTTATTTTGAGAGTAAAGGCCCGTGACTTGTGAAGTTTGAGTAGTATTTTGTAAAGCTGATTTCGGGATTTATGTGCATTTATTTGGATTTTAGAGTCATAATTTAATTAGCACTAATAATCCTAATTAAGAAGGGATTTAAGTCCTTTTCTTTTTTGGATTTTTTTACTTCTTAGGACTGAATTTTTTTGTCAAAAATTTTAGGATATGTTTGATAACTGTTTTTTTTCCCTTATTTTCTGATTTCAAAAATAATTTTCTTTTTTTGAAACTAAAAAACTTGTTTGGTAACCAAAAATTAACAGAAAACAAAAACTGTTCTTAAAACTCAATTTGTGAAGGAAACTGAAAACATACAAAATGCTGTTTTCAATTTCTAATTTTCAAAAATCAATGAAAACATGCATTTAATTTAATGAATCTGTCTTATTTAATGAGTTAGAATTAGATTTCAAATTTTAGTAACAACATATTTTTGTATTTTCTATTTTTTCTCCAAAAAACTACTTTTAAAAAAAAAAAAATTTAACTAACCAAACATGTTTTTGATTTAAAAAATACAAGAAAATTTTTTTTTCTTTATATTCCCAAAAAAAGTTTTTGAAAATAGAAAAAAAAAACTGTTACCAAACATAACCTTAGGGGGAGTCAGTGCTTAAGTTCTTTCCTAACTTTTAAGATATTTTTTTTAAAGTACTATTATAAACCTAAACTTTCAAAACTAAGGGCACCATGGCCCTCAAGCCCCCCTAGCTTCACCGGTGAGGGTGTCTAACATCTTCTCCTCCCATAATTAAACTTTTGAGTTCAAGGATTCTTGGTTCGAAGACATTGGTTTGCCTTAATTAATTTAAAGACCCTTGAATTGATTTTAGATTAATTAAGTAAAACAAATTAGATATACAGGTGATCGATCACATCTTTAACTCATGTTTGACTTCAATTAACAAAAATACAAACAAACAAAATAGAAGAACTAACACTTATTTATGTAAGCCCAATATTTGTATTGCAGGGCATTCAAGAACATGATGCTTATGGTCATGAGGAGAATTTGACAACAAAAAACAAGATTCCAAAATTGTTGAGAGAGAGAGAGAGAGAGGTTCAAGTTACACTTGGTGTAACTTGACAACAGTTACACAATTTGTAGACCGTAGATTTGTAATTGATCTAATGATTAAAAAAATAGCATTAAATGCTAATTGACTTACACCTCATTCACTTAATTAATACTCCATTCGTCTCACTTTATTTGTCTTATTTGAAAAGTCAAACTTTTTAAGGAAATAACATTTATTGTCTTGTCTGCCTTATAAAAATGTATAAATTTATAAAATTGTCCTTAAATAAATTTATCAACTTTTTAAAAAAAATAGTTATTCTTAATGAGGCAACTAAAAAGGTACCCTAATTAGATTGATTTTTTAAATATTTGTTAGTTTTTTTTAAAAATAGTTTTGAAAATAAAGTAGGAGTATAATAAGAATATTAGTAAATTAATTAATTTTATTTTTAGAAACTGAACAACATTTTGGGATATCCCAAAATAGAATAGAGGACAAAAAAACACGGACAGAGGGAGTAGCAATTTTGTTTCTCTCTCCTTATTTATTATTTAAAACCTTTACATATATTCCTTTTTTTGCCAATGTCTTTACAAATATATTTTCGGTACTTTTTTTTGTTGTTGTTGTTGAGTTCGTACTACTCTTTTTTTTTTTTTTTTTTTCCCATCTTTTAAGCCGGTCATACTCTTATAGTCTTATCAATTGTGAATATATATCCTGTCTCCTTAAAAATGAATAAATGGCCAAGTGTTGTTTAATGAGGTTTTAAATAATAAGTTTCTCAAATAATAATTAACACAGAATGACTTTACAATTATATTTGCAATTTTCTCTTCTTCTTTTTTGGGTGTGCCTGAGTCTATAATGCTCATGTCATTTTCTTTTCTTCTTTAAGCCGGTAATACTCTATTAATTGTGAATATTTTCTTTGCCTTCTTAAAATAAAATAAATAAATAATTGTTGGGTAATATAATTGTAAACACATATCCACGAAGAAATCTTTTTATTAATTAATTTTGACTTTTCAAAGCTCAAACGGAGGAAACATTGGCCGTGTCTACCATGCACAACTTTTAAAAATTAGCAGCACGCCAACACATGATATATGTGTTTGCATGATCTTTATATTATTCATCTTTCTTAATCCAATAAGACATCCTAACATGTCCAAACTTGCTTAGCCACCAAGTTTTTATCTAACCTCATAAAAGTAAACCCATTAGAATGTTATCATAGGATTTTTCTTGAGGATGACAAAATTAAGAAACAAGTTTGGAAGAAGAAATTAAAATCATTGAAGGCCCACAAATGGCAATTAATGGTCATCATATTTGTTCTCACTTGTTTTATACCATTTGTGTGATAAGACTATAAGAGTATGATTGGCTTAAAAGAAGAAAAAAAAAAGAGTAGTACGAACTCAACAAATGAAAAAAAAGTATTGCAAATATGTTTGTAAAGTCATTGGCAAAAAAGAAAAAAAAAAAGGAATATATGTAAAAGGTTTTAAATAATAAATAAGGAGAGAGAAACAAAATTGCTATTAATTTAATGAATGAGGTGTAAGTCAATTAGAATTTAATGCTATTTTTTTAACCATTAGATCAATTACAAATCTATGGTCTACAAATGGTATAACTCTTGTCAAGTTACACTATGTGTAACTTGAACCTATCTCATATATATATATATATATATATATATATATATATATATATA
Source organism: Castanea sativa (assembly GCF_040712315.1). Taxonomy (NCBI): domain Eukaryota; kingdom Viridiplantae; phylum Streptophyta; class Magnoliopsida; order Fagales; family Fagaceae; genus Castanea; species Castanea sativa. The sequence goes on from NC_134020.1 coordinate 41,611,953, forward strand.
TATATATATATATATATAATTTAAGCAATATTATTTGAGTTTGTAAAGAGTGACAATATTGTTTTCTTTTTATTAAATACAAACATTATTCAGAGAAAAAAAATAGAGAATAAATGATCTTAAAGTTTATAGTTTAGAGATGGTTCGATGCTATTAGATAATTCAACATGGGTATCATCCATAATCTGCCATGGCTATTTCTTGAGGAACTTCTTAAACCAATGGGCGGAGAATTTGGGATGTCTTTTTAGCTCATTTTTGTAGTCTATATAATTGATGCCAAACCGAACGCTATAACCTACATCCCACTCAAACTTGTCCACATCAATTTTTATTTTTTCACAATTTTTAATATGGCATACTGTGATTGGTAATAATAAAACAATATTAAATAGTGGATCTATGAGAGAGAGAGAGAGAGAGAGAGAGAGATCTTCTTAATTGCTTACTTTTTTTTTTTTTTTTTTTGAGAAGGTTCTTAATTACTTATAGAACTATGAAGATAGTAAAGATGACTATAGTAATAATCAATTCTATGTTAGTCTTCAAGGGCTTCCTCAAGTGACAAGGAGGCATCATTGAATTCATCAACTCCTATAATATAGTGGCAGATTTTTAGATTTAAATAGACACCAAATTATCTTTCCTTTCAAATTTTGTATTTCTACAATTAGTATCATAACTTTCTGTGACCATAATTGGAAAGTAAAAAAGAAAAGTACCATTCTCGGTAATATAAATTAGTGGGTTGTAATACTTTCTCTTTGTGTATAACAGAAGGTCTCGAATTCCAGTTGGATAAACATAGAGCCAATTTGAAGCAGCCTAAAAATTCATTTTAAAGAAAATGGAGTTTGTTATAAGAATTTTCTAGAAGTGTTCCAAAAAAAAAAATTCAAATTTGTGAAGTACTACTGCTATTTTGGTTTGCCAACATATAATTAGACAAAAGAGAATGATGTTTTCCAAGCATACAATATATCTATATATTTACGCCTTAGGGTGGAATATAGTAGTTTTAACTTTAACATTGGAGTCTCCAAAAAAAAAAAGAAGAAGGAAGTTTAAGATTGAAAACAAATTTCTATATATGTCGCTTATATGCATGTTACTTTTATAATTTTTGGAACGACTCTTTAGTCTTTAGAATAGGATTTTATTTATTTATTTTCAAAATTTGTACGGATTTTTCTAATCAAATGAAAATCATTATATGATAGTTTGTTAATTAAATATGGTATATTTAGAATTTTTTTTCACTTGAAAACAATTTTTATGGAGCTTAAAAGGCGGTCCTTATGTATATATTCTAAAATTCAAATTAGAATTTAATATTTATTAATAAACAATAATATTATTCATCATTTCTAAGTTGGATTGCAAAGTTTTTTTTCCTAATTCAGTTACTTTTACATTTTAGAAAAAAACATAAATAAAAAACAATGTCTTTTGGCTAGTTTCCCTTTTAAATCCTTCAAATCATACTAATCTTTAACAAGACATGAGACACTTGACATTTATAAAATCCAATAGTCCGAAACAATTCATGTAAACTATACAAATAAATAATACGCATCTCACATATTTTTTTCCCTCTTCCATCATCATACTGCCTCATAAAAGGTGGCTAATAAGAAATTAAATTGTCATATATATATATATATATATATAATCTTATGTATGTCCTACGCCCCTCTGGACTGATGGGGATCCCATTGCGTTCAGCTACCACAAAAAAAGAAAAAAAGAAAAAAAAGAAAAAAAAAGCATGGTCTTGTTAGTATATATATATATATATATATATATATGAGTTAGATAAGAAAATTTGAATCATAGCTCCAAATGCTTGAGTTTGTACAAGAAAGATCAGCTTGCGAATCTGTTATGTAGCTTGTGTTTTCAGCTTTGGAGTAATCTGAATAGGCTGCATAGTTAGCAGTGAAGTAGTTTACCCCTAGAAAATCAAATGAACCATTTACTAGCTTGGATTGCTCTTTCGTGAATTTGGGTAATCGGTCGCCAACTAGACATCTCATGCTATGTGGATAGTCACCACTGGTTAGGGGATCCAGAAACCTGCCACAATTCTATTCTTTGTAAGCAACTACAACCAGTCAAATAGAAGTCTGAAGCGATTTTTAAAGAAAGCCACAACAAATTAAGAATTGCGTAGTTCAATTAGTTTAAAGGAAAATTTCATCTCACTATACCAATAAACTTGAAAATAATAGCAAGATAAAAAAAAAGAAAGAAAAGAAAAGAAAAAAGATATGGGAAATTTTTTAGATAATCCTGGGGTCATTGTATAGACATAAAAATTAACTCAATATAAGATTTATACACTAGATAATTCTAGATTAATTTTGGTAAATAAAATAAAATCTTTTGTTTAAAATGGATTAATTTTTTATTTTTAGAAACATGTATTTCTTTTTTAATACAAGATAGAAACTCTACTTTAATCTAATCTAAATGTGTATGTGTGTAAGGTTTCCTTCTGACTCTTCTAGATATTTGAACCCCGACCTTTATCCCCTACTTTTCACAAGCATTTATACTTGTGAAGTGAGCATCGCACCAAGAGTAAATCTTGAATTTGCTTTGAATTAATGAACTAATATGGTATAATAAATATAAGAGGAAAAAATTTGCATTAATTATTTATATAAATATATCTATTTTTAGGAAATTGTATCTTGAATATATTTTGATTTAATGAGCTATGTTAAATTATACTTATAAATGCAGGAGGGTATGGGGAAATGAAATTCTATGGGAATATCTTCTAGCTCCCCCTTCCTCTGCCAATGCCTAGTTTGCTTGTTTTTATAAAAAATACATGTACCTACAGATTGAGTCGTCTTTGTTGGAGCATTTTAATATTAAATAATTAAAATGAATAAATGTTACAACATAAATGTAAAAATGTGGGAGTGATTATGGAAGATAAAGAGTTAGTGAAAATGTTTAATCTCACATTGAAAAGAAGAGAGACTATTCTTTTTATTTATTTATTTAATTGTGGTGATTAATGGGCTAACATAAATTGTCTCAGATATTGGGCTAGATACATGCGCAAAGGGAGATGAAGGGTGGAGGTATCAAAAATGGAAATGAATCAACATCTTGGATCCTCCTACCTAATCAAGGAAGTTAATACCGTAACGGAGGCTGTATCGGTTTGGCTACCGGTACGATATATTTCGGATACCAGTGTACTATTTCGGATTTACCGCTATTTTATATATTTAATACACACACACACACACACACACAAAATCTTTATTTGCACACACATACACACACAGACTCTCCAACTTTTAGTCTCATAAATACCTTGCATTTCAACTATTGTGTACTGATTGATACAGCAACCTAAAGATTAACTAGAGATTAGAATTGATGCAGGTAAAACAATTAAAAAAGAAGAAAATGGAACTCTTAATTCAAACACCATATCCAAATTAAGTAAAATAATTGGAGAGATCAAAGGTTAGGTGAAATAATGAAATTATCTACAAAATACTTTCATTATTGATTATTTTAGAGACAAAAACTGCCACAATTACCAAAAAAAAAAAAAAAAAAACACAACATTTTGTGTTTCAGTCTGGTACGGTCGGAATTCGCCGGTACGCGGCCGGTATAGCCGGTATTTTTTCCGGTACAAAATAGAAGTGTACCGGTACTGGTGCACTGGCCGGTACGGTATGTACCGGTCGATACCGGTACGGTATCGACCATCCTGTACCTAACAACCCATTCAAAATAATTACCATATCCATTGGTGAGTAAATGACCCGAATTAATACTCCATTTTTATTATGGAAAATGAAGAGCTATTAACCCACTTAATGGACTATCGTTTGGGCTTTTTCATTCTTTAGAAACTCCTTATCTCACCATTAATTATGCAACTCCAGCCCAACAGATTAATATCCAACAATTAATCTTATAACACCCGTTACATCAGAATGATGGACTTAATTAATTAGATTAATTTGGGTAGGTGAGGCCCATTGAGCCTATAAATAAACTCATTCGAACCCAATCCAAATTACTATAATATACACAAAAAAAAAAAAAAATAGAGAAGTTCTTGGCAAGAAAGGGTGTTCTTTTTGGTAGAGTTTTGGGCTTGAACACTTTGTGCAGAGGTTGCTCTAGTCATACGATACTTGTTAGGCTGTTGTATCTTGGGGGAGACAAGTCAGAGAAGGTCTGCACCAGTTACAAAGTTTAGCCAACTAAGGGCTTAAATCTCCTTAAAGATAGCGAGTGTCGCATCTCAGTCCAAATAATGCTGTGTAATTTCTCTCTTTAAATAAATAATATTTAGAACTATCATTCAGTTTCTCTTTGTATTATTTCTATTATTGTTATGTTTGCACCAACAATTTTAAGGAGATTCAACACATGGAGCCTACAGAAGAGAAACCAAATGAGCCAGTTGGAGATCTCAACAAGCCCTTTTGCTTTAAGGGAGTCCACTTCAAGAGGTGGAAAGGAAAGGTCCTCTTCTACTTAAGTCTTCTCAAAGTTGTCTACATCCTCACTGACAAGAATCCATCAAAGGTTTCTACTGATGCGATGAGTGAGAAAGAATTTAGTCTCCATCAAGAAAAAATAAATAAGTATACAAAATATGAATATAATTGTCACGGTTATCTTTTGAATTGTCTTGCCGATCATTTTTATGATTATTATGATACAACTTATAATTCTGCTAAGAAAATTTGGAAAGCTGTACAAAGCACATATGATACTGAGGAGGTTGGTGCAAAGAAGTATGCTGCTAGTAGATTTCTTTGTTACCAAATGGTGGATGGAAAATCGGTGGTGGATCAAGCACAAGACTTCCAAATGATTGTGGCGGAATTAAGATTCGAAGGCATAAAGATTGGAGACAATTTGGTGGTAGCTGGCATAATTGATAAACTACCACAATCTTGGAGGGAGTTCCAAAAGACTTTGCGGCACAAACAAAAAGAAACATCCTTGGAGACTTTGATCACATGCATCTGTGTGGAAGGGGAGGCTAGAGGACAAGATGCATTCATGACACAAGAGAGCAATGGTAATTTCACCACAAAGGTAAACCTTATTTCAGCCAATAATAATATGCCCAAAAATCATTTTCCTAGAAATGGTCAATTGAAGCCTAAAAAAAGAGCCTTTGAAAATAATAATAAACCTCAAGGAAGGGAAAACCCGAATAAAAATTACAATAAGAACCAATGACCTCCTTCACAAGATCAATTTAATAGATCTTGTTTTGTTTATGGCAAGAGTGAGCATATTGCTCGATTTTGCAAATTTCGGAAACGTGAATCTATCCTGCAAACTAACGTAACTGAAGAGCCTTTAGTGGCTATGATTACAGACATCAATATTGTGCAATATGTTGAAGGGTAGTGGGCAGATTTTGGTGCTAAAAGGCACGTTTGCTATGACAAAAATTGATTCAAGTTGTACACTCCTTTTTAAGAAGAAAAAACTGTTATGCTTGGTGACTCTAGCAAAACCAAGGTTCTTGGGAGTGATAAGGTTTAATTGAAATTCACTTCTGGACGTGTGCTAACATTGAAAGATGTACTTTACACTCCGTCCCTGAGGAAGAATTTAATGCCAAGTTTTTTGCTTAACAAGGCTGGCTTCAAGCAAATTATGGAAACTAAAAATTATGTAATCACTAAAAAGAGATTATTTATGGGAAAGGGTTATGCCTGTGATGGAATTTTTAAATTGAATGTTGAGAATAACAAAGCATCTGCCAGTTCAGTTTATATGCTTTCTTCTATTAATTTTTGGCATGCTCGTTTGTGTCATATAAATAGTAGATATATGGGAATCATGAGTAGTTTAGGATTAATTCCAAGATTGTCAAAAGATTTTGAAAAATGTGAAACTTGTAGTCAAACGAAGATTACAAAAATGCCTCATAAAAGTGTTGTAAAAAATATCGAATTTCTTTAGTTAATTCACTCCGATTTATGTGAATTTGAGGGAATTTCAACTCGTGGAGGAAATAGATATATTATCACTTTTATTGATGATTTCTCAAAATATATTACTATTTATTTGTTGAAAAATAAAAGTGATGCTTTTGAAAAATTTCAAGATTTTTTTAAAAGAAGTTGACAATCAATTCGGTAGAAAAATAAAAAGAATAAAAAGTGATAGAGGCCATGAGTATGAATCAAGTGCATTCAACTCATTTGTTCAGTCTTTGGGAATTATCCATGAAACTACTGCACCATTCACTTGCTTCTAATGGTGTAGCTGAAAGGAAAAATAGAACTCTAATTGAGTTAACAAATGCCATGTTAATTGAATCTGGTGCACCTTTACATTTTTGGGATGAAACTATTTTAACTGCATGTCATGTTTTGAATAGGGTGTCACATAAAAAGTCACATACAACACCTTTTGAGATGTGGAAATGACATAAGCCAAATTTGGGATATTTGAGAGTATGGGGTTGTCTTGCTTATGTAAGGCTTACTGACCCTAAAACACCTAAATTAGGTATAAGAGCTACTACCTGTACTTTTCTTGGTTATGCGATTAATAGTGTAGCCTATAGATTTTTTGATCTTGAATTTTTTTTTTGAATTTAGTGATGCAATTTTTCATGAAGAAAATTTTCCTTTTAAATTGAAAAATAGTGGGATTGAAAAAAATATTTTGTCACAACCTAGCTTTTCTACTTCACATCTATAAAATTAAGAAAATTTTGAAATGGAACCTAGAAGAAGTAAAAGAGCTAGAGTTGAAAAGGATTTTGGTCTTGATTATTATGTTTTTAACATTGAGGAAAATCCCCAAAATTCAAAAGAGGCATTAACATCACCTGATGCTATATTTTAGAAAGAAGCTGTAAATGATCAGATGAAATCTCTAATTTCTAATAGAACTTGGAAATTAGTAGATCTTCCACCGAGTTGTAAGACCATAGGTTGTAAATGGGTCCTTAGAAAAAAGTTGAAATCGGATGGATCAATAGATAAGTTTAAAGTTAGACTTGTTGCAAAAGGCTTTAAACAAATAGCTGGTCTTGATTTCTTTGATGCATTTTCTCCGGTAACAAGAATTATATCTATTAGATTATTAATTACTATTGATGCAATTTTTGATTTGAAAATTCATTAAATGGATGTAAAAACTATTTTTCTAAATGGGGACCTAGAGGAAGATATTTATATGGATCAACACGAAGGCTTTGTAGAGCCTGGACAAGAAAGTAAGGTATATAAGCTAACTAAATCCCTATATGACTTAAAACAAGTACCAAAATAATGGCATGAAAAGTTTGATTTCTGCATGATTGAGAATGGTTATAAATCAAATGAATGTGATAAATGTATTTGAAAGGTTCAATAAGCGTATAAAACACTAATGAACGTTTAGACCCCCGATTACAAAAATACCAATACAAGCTTATACACAAACAATATATGTGTGGAATGATGAAAATAAGCTAAACCCAAATTGGTAAAACACTCTAAAACATAGTTAATCACAAACATAGCAGCAATTAAAAGGTAAAGAGTAAGGAAAGAGAGATGCAAACACAAGGATAACAAGGCGATGTGTTATCGAAGAGGAAATCGAAGAACTCAGTGAAAAACCTCTCCGCCGCCTTCCAAGCAGTAAAATAATCCACTAGAGAATAAAGTTGGGATACATGAATAGCAATAGACCCAACAAGGTTACGCCGAACCTTGTCTTCTCTAGCTTACTGGATCTCATAATAAGCTCATATTGCATCCGCCATCCTTGGCATCTTCCAATACTTCCCAAACTCCAAAAACACTCAACACTCTAAATGGGTGTGAGTAGTGTTTGGGTACGAATCTCCTCTCAATAGGTATAACAATGGGAGAGGGAATGAGAAGATACTGCAAAGATTTCTCTCTAAGAATGAGTAGCTCTATCTAATAGGGTGGGTGTGTTGTAGAAAACTTATCGAGGGTTTTTCTCTCTGAATAGCCACACCTACATTTCGTGGGAATAAGAGTATTTATAGTAGGATATGAGATGGAATGTGAAAAGTCACTTTTCATCCAAACAGGGCATTCTGGTGACTTGACCTCGCAACTAGAATGAGTCGCGAGTTTGAGTCGCAAGATAACTTCCAGGCCAGACTGTTGAGAAAATATTGAGTTGTGAGCTTGATTAATCACATTATGTTGAAAAAATATTGAGAAAATATAATTTTCATGATCACAAAAGTGTAGCTACTCCTTTTGATTTTAGTGCTCATTTATTTCCTGTGAATAATGATGCTAGCATCATTGGTAGTTTGTGTTATGCTACTGATTGTACTAAACCTGACATTGCATATATAGTAGGAGTGCTTAGCAGATTTACTAGCAAGCCTAGTAAAGATCATTGGCTAGCAATTGAGTGAGTCATGAGATATTTAATTGCTATCAAAAGTTATGGCTTATTTTATAAAAAATACCCGGCTGTGATGGAAGCTTTTAGTGATGCCGATTAGAATACTTTGTTAGGTGATTTTTTCTCTACCACTGGTTATATTTTTACCTTAGGTAGTGGTACTATTTGTTGGAAATCTAAAAAGTAAACAATAATTGCTAATTCAACAATGGAAGCTGAATTAATAGTATTAGTTTCAGCTAGTGAAGAGGCACATTGGCTTAGAGATTTGTTATACGAAATTCCACTTTGAGAAAAGCCAATTCCACCTATATTAATTCATTGTGATAGCATTGCCGCAATTGGTAGAGTTAAAAACCGTTATTACAATGGTAAATCCAGACCTATAAGAAGAAAGCACAGTATCGTACGATCTTATTTGAGTAATGGCATCATAACTGTGGATTATATTAAATCTAATGATAATCTTGCAAATCCATTTACCAAGGCCTTGGCAAAAGATAGGATCTAGAATACATTGAGGGGGATGAGACTAAAGTCCATAGAATTATGAGCCATGTGTGAGGATACCCAACCCAAGGACCAAAGATCCTAAGAATTGGGTTTAATGGGAAAAACAAATCATACAAAGGTCGTAAGAAATGCACTATTTATTTTTTTACTTATTTATTTGGTAAATATTTTTTTAATTGTTCATCCTTATGATGTAAGTGCATTTATCCTGTAATGTGGAGAGGTTGAGTAAAAAAACTCTTGTGAGTGTGAGGGTGTTAGAATTACAGGAGCATCTTTGACAAAGTTTCACCTGTTTGAGTGTGAGGGCGGGGCCGCTGCCTATGAGATTTGGAAATAATCTCAAATACACTCATGAAACTGGGATCAACACACGGCCGTAAAGTGCTAGCTATAAAAGCTCATGTCAACACCTGGGTTGTTATATGTAAGCAGTGACGCTTAATTTCCCTAAAGTAGTCCTAGTTCAAGTCGAAGACCACTACAACTCTGGAGTTGAGATTGCTGTGTTACTAAGTGAAGGTTCAATGCAGAGCACACTTTCATGATGCATAGTGACTCATCTTTGCTTGGCAATCTCTCTTTAATTAAAATTTAATATTAAAATGAGTGGGGGATTGTTGGAGCATTTTAATATTAAATAATTAAAATGAATAAATGTTACAACATAAATGAAAAGATGTGGGAGTGAATATGGAAGATGAGGAGTTAGTGAACATGTTTAATCCCACATTGAAAAGGAGAGAGACTTGGTAGGCCAAAAACGTATTAAGCCCTTGTGATGAATTAAGTTGATTAATTAGTCAAATTATTAATTAATCAAATCAACATGCAAACGCGTGGTAGCATAAACAAATCACCAATAAACTAGAGTATGCAGCGCAAAATAAAAATACACGGTGATTTGTTTATGAATAGGGAAAACTTATATGGCAAAAATCCCACCGGGTGATTTTAAGGTCACAACTCCCAAAACTCCACTATTATCACAACAAGCGGTTACAAGTAAAGGAATCCCAAGTACCTTACCAACCTACAGTTGAATCCTTACCCCAATACCCAATTGGACTTGTTCTGTAGTGACAGTTTCTCCTTTCAATGCACGGCTCCCAAGTACGTGACTAACCAATTTGCGTCGATCCCAGTACGCGACTTCAATCACCAACTAGAGAAGATTGTTGGCTGCAAAGTTCTTCAATTCATCCACACGATAAAGATCAAGAAGATGCTCGGTTACAGAACCCTATGGTGCAAAGACACAGCAACTTCTTCACAAGAAATATGAACTAGGGCAAGAACTTTGTCTCAAGTGACAATTTGCATGAACAAGGATTTCTCAATGCTTGTGCAACTTGCCACACTTTGACGGCCCTTAAAATAATCCTTTTATATGTCTAGGGTTAGAAGAAAAGAAGGCTCAAAGACACATCCACGGATTGGAATCAAAACAGAACTCATAATCTATTTTTCTTAAATCTCGACAGCAAAAGGTGTTGAGGTGCTGTCGAGAAGCTGTCGAGCCTCGGGGCTAGAACAGATTCTTAAAGCTCGATAGATGCAGCTGTCGAGCCAGCTGTCGGGGTTTAATGAAGAGTGCTTCTAAGCTTGTTTCTTGAGCAGACTTGCATGACTTTAACACTTGATCTTGAAACCTTGTTTTTTGAAGCATTAACCTTATCCTAAATCTACTCAATTACAAGTAAAATGCGTTTTGACAAAGGATTAGCCAATTACATAAATAATGAATGACATATGTTCTAAACAAATGAACCACATATGTCCTAACAAGACTATTTTATTCTTTTTAATTGTGGTGATTAGTGGGCTAACATGAATTGTCTAAAATTTTGGGCTAGATACATGTGCAAGGGGGAGGTGAAGGGTGGAGGTATCAAAAATGGAAATGAATTAGCCTCTTAGATCCTTCTACCTATAAACTCATTCAGACCCAATCCAAGTTACGACAATATACAAAAAAAAAAAAAAAAAAAATAGAGAGGTTCTTGGCAAGGAAGGGTGTTTTTTCTGGTGGAGTTTTGGGTTTGAACACTTTGTGCAGAGGTTGCTCTAGCCATACGACACTTGTTGGACTGTTATATCTTGGGGGAGACAAGTCAGAGAAGGTTTGCACCGATTACAAAGTTTAGTCAACCAAGGGCTTGAATCTCCTTAAAGAGAGCAAGTGCCGCGCCTCAGTCCAAATAGTGTTGTGAAATTTCTCTCTTTAAATAAATAATATTCAAAAGTATTATTTAGTTTCTCTTTTTATTATTTTTATTATTATTGTGTTTGCACCAACACTCTTAGTTAGACTAACAATAATCCTAAAATAACATATCAAAGTGTATCATTATTATGTACTATTCCTGCTGAAATTACAAATGCAATTTGTTCTGGCTAGATTGATGACCAATAGATCGATTTGAGCTCATTAGATCATGATGCTAATGTTTCTCAAAAAAGAAAAAAGATCATGATGTTCAAGGGAAATTGATAGTGATGAAAAGCAAGAGAAAAATTGAGCTCATTAGACCATGATGCTAATGTTTCTCAAAAAAAAGAAAAAAGATCATGATGTTCAAGGGAAATTGACGGTGATGAACAACAAGAGAAAAATTGCTTATAGTTCTAGTATACTTACCATCCATACATGAAATCAAGCGCTATTCGTGCGGCAATTTTGTCTTGACTCGCATCAAAAAATGGCACCATCCAATTTACAACTACGGTTATACCTATAATGCCTTTCTATGCTGCCTGCACATAGCAAAATCTTGCTTAATTATATATAGATACTCAAGCTAATATAACTGTAATTTTGTCAACTTATTGAATTAACAAAAAATGACAAAAAGTTAATTTAAAGTTCAAACCCACACTAATCAAAAAGAGAAACATTTACTCTTACTAAAGCAATTTAATTTGCAAATTTTGAAGTTTTTTAAACAAAGTAATTTAGATTGTCTTTTGGATAAAATGAATGGATGAGCAAGAAGATGATTATGTGACACCAAATACGGCACTATCTCGGAATCTCCACCGATGCAACCTAACTGTTGCCAATCAGAACATCGACTTGGTGCTAATGCCCCGTATGCATAACCACTTAGACTGTAGCTCCATGGATCATTTAATGTGGTCCAATGCTTAACACAATCACCAAATTCCTTAAAGCACAACTCAGCATAATCCTGAAAATCATCCCTAAACATAACCATACAAAAGTCCCCAAACTATTTAGAAATTGGCCTTACACTAATTAATTGTGCATTTAAACGTTGAGCGCGAAATTTTTAGCTAGCCTGATTCAGTTATATGACCTAGAAGGTCTAAATATCCAAATAGAAAAAAGCTTTTACACATATAAAAATCCATATTTGTCATTTTAATTTTTTATTTTAATATATTTTTAATTTAGTCATTTCGTCTAAATTGCTCTAATCTTGCCATTAGTTTATATATATATATATATATATATATATATATATATATATATATATATATATATATATATATATATATATATTGTTAGGTTCTAAGACTTTAGGATCTAAATGTATTAGAACTTTAATGTGTAATGTTGGCAAACTATGATCAAAACTTAAAGTCTAGATATAGGCTGCTCAAAGTGTGTTTATGTGTAAAGTTGGAATCGAGTAATTGCGGAAAATTACTATTCAATTTCTACAAAGCTCGATCGGTTGAAGCTCGTGCAGATTGTTTTCTTGCAGAATTTTTCAACTCAGCCCAAGCCCGTTTGACGTGTAGGGTTTTATGTTCTATGTCTCATATAAAAAGAAAAACCCTAGTCACGTTTTAGAGGTTGTTGATATGCTATATGTGTGAATCTCTTGTGAGATCTAGAGGTGTTTACCTTCATACATACTTAGGATTATCAAGATCAAGATTGATGTCGAGAACTTGGTGATCTCTTCAGTTGCTGTTTCAAGAGCTTAAAGAAAAACTCAAGTGAGTGTACTTGTGGTTGTTGTGGATCAAAGAAAGAAGTAGTTCGTGGACTCAGAGCTGTCACGTGGTCGTAGTAGTAAGTTTTCTACTCGAGGTTGCATTAGGATGTTAGTGGTCTAAGTCCTTTTGTAAAACTTCAATTATTTTATAGTGGATCTATTTTACCTTGAGAATAGCTAGGTTAAATCCTCCCCAGGTTTTTTACCAATTTGGTTTTACTAGGTTATCATATTATGTGTTATTTACTTTTCCGCACTCTTTACATAATATGATTTGAATGTGTTAACCTAAATCTGAATAATTTATCTAAGTAATCACTTAGCTAAATAACTAAGTTAAACAACTAGAGTTTTAAGGGGTCTAAAAACGCACATATATATTCTTTCAAAACGATATCAATTTAGTGGACTCAAGTGGAGCGCCTTGGAAGAAGGGTTATATTCCAAATGAATGGAGGTTAAGTCCATCTCAAAGAAGCCATCATCAAGAGTGGTTAAGAACCATCCAGACAGCAACATCATTGGGTCTCTAGACGAAGGTCTTCGCCTTGGAAAGGAAAACATAAATCTGGCCAATCATGTAACATACCATTGCTACCTTGCTCAATTTGAGCCGAAAAATGTAGAAGAAGCTCTTCAAGATAAAAAATTGGGTTGAGTCAATGCATGAAGAGCTGAATCAATTTGTGAGAAATGATACATGGGAACTTGTTCCTAGGCCTGAACATGTTCATGTCGTCAGCACCAAATGGATCTTCAAAAACAAGACCGATGAAGATGGGGAGATTATATGGAATAAGTCTCGACTGGTGGCTCAAGGATACACTCAAGTGGAAGGAGTAGATTTCGATGAATCCTTCGCTCTCGTAGCTAGGCTTGAGTCTATTCGCATTCTTACGTCAATTGCATGCACTATGAACTTCAAACTCTATCAAATGGATATGAAATGTGCATTTCTCAATGGATATCTGAACAAAGAAGTGTTTGTTGAACAACCCAAAGGGTTCCAAGATCCACACTTCCTTGATCATGTGCTGAGATTGAAGAAGGCTCTATATGGCTTGAAACAAGCTCCTAGAGCTTGGTATGATCAGCTTACACATTACCTCTTGGATAGAGGATTCAAAAGAGGATATGCTGATCGGACTCTATTTGTCAAGAATGATGAGGACTACCTTCTCGTGGCTTAAGTTTATGTTGATGACATAGTATTTGGAGCTACCACTAAGGCTCGAGTTATAGAGTTCTCCAAGGAGATGAATAAAGAGTTTGCGATGAGTATGGTGGGGGAACTTACATTTTTCTTGGGCCTTCAAGTCAAACAAAAGAAGGAGGACATATTCATTTCACAAGAAAAATATGCTAGAAATATTGTTAAGAAGTTTGGATTAGATTCCAAAAAGCATGCCTCCACTCCCATGAGTTCATCTACAAAGCTGAATCTTGATTCTTTCGGATTAAAAGTGAGTCCAACTTTGTATAGGAGCATCATTGGGAGTTTACTCTATCTTACGGCTAGTAGACTAGATATTGCTTTTAGCGTGGGAGTTTGTACTCGATATCAAGCTGCTCCGAAGGAATCCCATCTGAGTGCAATGAAGCAAATCATACGATATGTCAATGGCACTCCAGATTATGGCTTGTGGTACTCAAAGGATTCTAATGCTTGGCTCGTGGGATATTCATATGCAGATTGCGCTGGAAGTGTAGATGACCAAAAGAGTACCTTAGGTGGTTGTATCTACCTTGGGAACAATCTTGTCTCTTAGATGAGCAAGAAACAAAATTTTGTGTCCCTCTCTATGACGGAATCAGAATACATAGCTGCTAGAAGTTGCTGCACACAACTTCTTTGGATAAAGAAGTTACTTCACAACTACGGGATTCCTCAAGATACAATGTGTGTGTTCTGTGACAACACCAGTGCTATAAATCTCTCTAAGAATCCGATTTAGCATTCAAAGTCAAAGCACATAGAGATACGTTACCACTTCATCCGGGATTTGGTGGAAGATAAAGTTGTGTGTCTTGAATTCATACATACAGACAGTCAAAAGGCGGATATCTTCACCAAACTTCTCAATGGTCCTCGGTTTGAATCACTCCGTAAGACCATCGACGTTAGTACAACTCCTTGAATCTCAGGTGTGATGTGTGCTTTACCTATTTATCTTGATTTGATCTCACTAGTGTAGAGCACACACTACTTTGTTGGTTACATGTATAGCGTATTTTGACAAATTTTTGTTTGTTTTCTTTTCTTGCTTTGAATGTTTTTATTTTTGATCAATCTTTACTTGTTTTTGTGTCAAAAATCCAAAAACACATAAAAAGTAGAAAATCCAAAAAGTTTGATAGACATTATTGTGTTTTGTCACACACATGTTTTGCCTTGTGCCTCCATACAAATGGCTTTGTGCATTTACGAGCGTAGCTTGTTCTTTATGCACTCATATCATTGTGGGAAAAAATCTTGACATCTATGTGACTGTTGTAAATAGATCTTCAAACTTTTCATGAATAATTAGTCAATGGTTTTGTTGATCTTGAGACTTGAATAGACTTGTACCTATATATCTTCCCACTTCTTTTTTTTTTTTTTTTGCTTAAAGTCTCAAAATGAAAAGAGATAATGAGCTGTAAAAGCCGTTGCACATACTAGTATTTGACAAGGAAAAAGGAAAAGTGACTTTTATGATATTGTATGATGCCTCAAAAAGCCAAAAGGCTTGTTCACCAAATTGAAATATCAAAATTTCAGGAATCGATCTCAAAATGAGATGTATTGATTCAAAATGATCAAATGTTATGATGTGTATGAAGCCAAATGAAAAGCTTCAAAGTTATGTAATCAAGTTTTGTGGGAGGTCATATATGCATATTTTTATAATGGAGATTGATCACTCTTCCTAGTGCTAATTGTGTATGTCTTGGTTGAATTGATCATTGAAACTTCACATTAGACTAAGGACTATCTCACATTTGATATCCACACACATCACACATGTCTATGTTCAATAAATGCCTTATTCATTTGTGTGATTGTACTTGATTAAATGTGTTGCACATGATCAATCATATGTTGATCAAACACAAAAAGATTTTTGAGTGTTTTAATTTTTTTTGGAAAGTGTTTTTGTTTTGAAAATTTTCAAAAACTGTGCATCTTTATGTTGGCAACTCACTCGCAAGTTAATCCAGTCGCATTTCCCCAGTCGCGAGCTTACTCAGAAGCTTTCGCGACTCTCTGGCGAGTCAACTCCCCAGTCGTGAAAAAAACTTAGAAAAATTTCAAAATTTTAGGGCTTTTGTCATCTTTGCGACTCAGTTTGGTGATTGGTTTGCGAGTGGAAGCTCTAGTTGCGAGTGAAAAATTTGTCACAAGGGTTTTTGACGACTTGACTTGGCAACTTGGTTGCGACTCATTCCAGTCACAAAAAATGCGTGTTTTGCTCAATGAGGGTTATTTCCAAGGCAGTTTTCAAAAACTTTTCATTTTTCCCTCTCATCTCGTGACTGTTCATCGTCTTGTCCGCCTCTCCCACTTCCAAAACCACCATTCTCATACACAAAACCTCCATTTTCTTCATCATTTGTTCACCAATCTTCAAGAAAAGGTATGGGTTCTTTCTTTTACTTAAAGTATTTCATATATCTTGCCCTTAATTTCTTGGATTGTGTGTTTTTGTTGAGATTTGAAAATATGATGTTAGAATATGGTTTATTGATGTTTTGTTGAGTTTGATGTATGGTTTTTGTTGGTTTTGGTAGTATAATGCCTACTCTACGTGTTTTTCATACTTGTTACTCATTCTTGTGCATTATACCATGTTTGTGTTGTGTTGTGCGTATCATGTCCATGATAAAATGTCTCATTGACATTTTCTTGTGTTTCCATGGATTTCATGGAATATAAAGGCTGTAGGGATAATCATGTTTCTTTGATTTTGAAACATAATATGATTATGTGTTTTTACACTTTGCCCTAATTTGCACCCTTTTGCATTTGATGCGTGCGCGCGTGCCCACACACACACTTTGACATGTTTGAGTGCTTATTGGCATGATTCTATCATGTTTTGATGAGTTATGTCTTCACATGTCATTTTTTATTACCTCTCTAAATCTCTATTTTTAGGGTTGTAGTTCAATGTCCATTGTGTTGGTACTAAGGTGTTACTAATTGAGTTTGTTGTCATATTTTGTGCTCTGTTTTATGGAACTTGCTGCTCTATTTTTACAGATGACTCCAAAGAAAAAGACCATTGCACAACGCACTGACAAGAGGAAGAAAATGGACAATACTCGATTCCGCTCTATCCAACACTTTAAGTGATACAATCAGTTCTTTGAGAAGACTCCAATCATCCTTGAGTGATTTGTGGACCTTGTTGATTTGAATGACTACTTTATTCCAGGCTATTTTTAAGATAGAGGTTGGGAAAAGATTCTTGGTGATCTCCCTAGGGTTTTTGAACCATTGATTTGGGAATTCTATGCTAGTGCTATTCTTCGAGAGGATGAAATAGACTGCTGGATTAGAGGCCACGAGTTCACCATTAACGTGGAGGACATTGATGAAGTTCTTGGCTTTGAGGATCTCCAACATGATTTCACTCACTACAAGGACAAAATGCTCTCCATAGAGATGATTCAATCCCATATTGGTAGTGTTAGAGAAGGAAGATGCCTCAACACAACTGCTTTTCCACCTGATTTGAGCTGTCTTACATACATCATGATGTTCAATCTATACCCAGTGAAGAAAATGACCACCATTAACAATGCTAGAGCCATTTTTTTGATGGAGCTTCATGAAAATACCTACATTGACTTTAGTGCTCATGCATTCTCCATCATTGCCGATGAAACAAGGACAACCTCAAGGGTAAAGCTTATTCTCCCTAGTCTACTCATGTGGCTCTTTCATGTAAAAGGTGTGGAAATTCCATAAGACATCAGCCTCATGCCTACTTCTCCAGCCATTAATGCTCTAACAATTGCAAGGATCAAGGTTTGTCTTCCGAGTAATGAAAAGGAGGGTGATCAAGCACAAGGAGAGCCTATGGACACTGAAACTGAAGCAAAAGGATAACCCTCAACTTCACGGAGTCGTGGTGAAAGGAGCAGAGCCTTATCATGCTCAGAATTGCCTCCAAATACATTTCAGATCATTCTTGAGAGGATTGACAGCCTCCGAGACGTCTAAAATGAGCAATCTGACAGGCTGACTGCTATTCAAGACTAGATAACTTTGCTTTTAGCCAAGTTTGACAGCTCCACTGCACAGTCATAGCCCTTTGGCCATTCTGGTCAAAAAGGGGGAGATATAAATGGTGTAGGAGTAGCTCTTGAGGGGGAGAAACTTTTATAAGTTTTTTTTTGTTTTTGTTTTTTTGTTTCTATGGTTTATGTTTGGATTTAGTTTCTATTATGGTTTTTTTAGCACTTATTTTAGTACCTTGGTTTGGTTTTTAAGTACTTTATAACTTTAGTACTTAGTTTTAAAATATTTGGACATGGTGTGTTATGAATGTTTGTATGTTCCAGCTATTTAAACTATGCTTTAATTATGTACCTTTGCTTTGTAGCTCAGTATTTGTAGTTAATGTTATGCATTTTCTTTAGTACATCTCTCTTGTGCCCTTGTTGGATTTTATATCCTTGATGCAACTACCTTGTGTTTTTGTATTAGTTGAGTGTTGGACATGCAAATGATTCTTTGCATTGAGCTTGTTAGCTTGCATGTCTGGATGTTCATTCCTTGTGTGAATAATCATTGTGATCACTATTTATAGTGATTGTTGTTGTTTGGTTAAGCCATGCTTTATTATTATTTTTCTTTACTACTTGATCACATTGTGCTTGCTCCATACGCATTTCAAGATTTTTGCTTACAATGATCGTATTGTGTTATTATTTTTAGGAAAAACTTGTTTGTATGGTACAAGAGCTTCACAGTTTCTAGAGTTAGGTGTGAGTGAGTTTTGGTAACTGTACCCAACTCATATTTTAAGTCTAGAGTTTGTTTTAAGGTTTTGTCAAGGAATAGCCAAGGGGGGAGATTGTAAGGTTGAATTTATTCAATCATGTGTTGGCTTTATTTGGTGCCAAATTTGCTTGTAATTTAGCAATTAGATACCCTGTATTTAGGTGGGATTTATGTAAGGGTTGTGTGTGAGAGAGTGTAAAGAAAAACTCAAGATGTGTGCAATTCAAAGAAGTCTTGTGACTGGCTCGCGGCTGGCAAGTCACTAGAATGGCACACGTGTGAAGCATGTAGGGGAGTTGAAGGGTCACGACAGCTGGAGCACTACAGGATAAAACTTCCTGTCTGGCCAAGTAGTTAGCTCGCGACTCAGACTCGCGACTCGATCTAGTCACGAGGTTGAGTCGCCAAAATGCCCTATTTGATGAAAACTGACTTTCCGCATTCTTTATTCACCCTACTATAAATACCCTTATACCCACGAAATGTAAAGAGCTTCCAGAGAAAATTTTGAGAGAGAAACCCTAGAGAAAACCAAGATTGACTCATCAATAATCTTTATCATTTGATTGTCCAAATTCCTCTACTCTCACCCTCTCCATTGACATATTCTTGAGAGGTACATTTGTCAAATCCTTATCTCACCATACCTATATTAGTGAGGAGGTGTTTTGGCGCTTGGGAAGCAATTTAGAGAGGACTAATTCATTTGTTTGATACAATGGGTTATTGCGGGATCCGGTAAGCTAGAGAATACAAGGTTCGACGTAACCCTGTTGGAGCAAAAAGCTTGGAAGGCTTAGGTACACTAGGTAGATTAGGCTTGGAGGGTCTTCTGCTATTCATGTATCCTAACTTCTTTCTATAGTGGATTATTGACCGCTTGGAGGGCGGCGGAGAGATTTTTCGCCGAGTGCTTCGGTTTCCTCTTCGATAACACATCGGCATGTTATCTTTGTGTTTGCATCTCTCTTACCTTTATATTTACCTTTTAATTGCTGCTGGGTTTGTAATTAATTATGGTTTAGAGAGTGTTACCATTTTGGTTATAGCATATATTTTATATTCCGTACATATACTATTTGATTATAAGCTTGTGTTGGTATTTTTATATTTGGGGGTCTATACGTTCATTGGTGTTTTATATGCTATTTGTACTTTTACACTGGACCCGGTTAGATGGTGACACGTATCCAAAAGTGGACACATGTCACTATTTCAACAGGTCTAGTGCCACTGGATACTGAATCTACAGTAGTCTCTTATTTGAACACAAAACTAAAAAAGTAACTTATGGTCTCCAATTTCTCTAATTTGGAATCCTTCTCGTGATCTTATCCCTCCTTTTCTCTTTAGCTTGCTCAATTTCCTTGTGATGTCCTCCATCTTCTAAGAGTTGAATTGTTCCCAGGTCCTATGAAAGACAAACCCATGAGACCTACTGGCTAGTAAACCTATTATGTACCAGAGGTAACATAAATTCCTTCTCAAAGAGATTCACAGAGAAAAAGAAACATAATTCTATTGCTTAGAAAGGGTGGAGGCTCCAGCCTTCCTTTTGGTGTCTAGTTCCAATTCAAGCTATCATTTTCATAATATAAATGATTTGCTTATAGGATTTGCATTAGGTAGATTATTAATTAAAAAGTTAAAAATGTGGGACTTCTGTGCATAGCACTCACACAGATATAAATATTCCAATGTAACAAATAATTCAAAAGTATCTAGGTAGGCACTCACACTCTTGGAGATTCTCGAAACAAGTAAAATATGGCAAAATTAATTCATTGAAAATCCAAATCAGTTGGAGTGCCCTCTCATTAAGTCATTATTTAACAATAATTTGAGACACATACATAGATACTGATTACATAATTCAAAGTCCATACAAATGGAGAAGAAATTATTTTCAGTTTATTATTTGGAGAAGAGATTATTAGTTCATAATACAAGCATAGTCCGTGTCTACTTTTTGGTAATTTTTAGGTTTTTGGGGGTATTTTGGTCTTTTTTGGGTTTCCAGGGTATTTTAGTTATTTTTTTAGTTTCAAAGGTATTTTGGTCATTTTCTAGAAATTTAGATTTTATGTTGTTTATTTAAATTTTAGATGGGTTTTAGTGGGTATTAGTGGGTTTATCCATTAAGACCCATATAATTAAATAACCAAAAATACACTATAGGTGACCTATCCCAGCGCTTTTGGAGCGCTGGGATAGGTGGACCCTATTCCAGCGCTTCCAAAAGCACTGGGACAGGTCTATCTCTATGAGGGAATGTAGTGATCCTATCCCAGCGCTTTTAAAGTGTCGGGATAGGTCTTTCCCAAAAGGGAAATCAATAACCCTATTCCAGCGCAATAAAACTTCTTGTACCAGCGTTTTTGAAAACCACCGCTATAGGCCTCCTATTGCAGCAATTTGTAAAGCGCCGGTTTTGAGCTACCGTAATAGGGTCTCTTATACCAGCGCTTTCAAAAAGCGCTGGTATATGCTTATCTATTATGGCGGTTTTTATAAGCCCTAGGAAAAAAACGCTGGGACAGGGTGATTTTTTTGTAGTGTTTGGCTAGTTGCCCTTTTAAATCCTTCAAATCATACTAATTTCAACAAGACATGAGACACTTGACATTTATAAAATCCAATAGTCCAAAACAATTCATGTAAACTATACAAATAAATAATACGCATCTCACATATTTTTTTCCCTCTTCCATCATCATACTGCCTCATAAAAGGTTGCTAATAAGAAATTAAATTGTCATATATATATATATATATATATATATAATCTTATGTAGGTCATACGCCCCTTTGGACCGATGGGGATTCCATTGCGTTCAGCTACCACAACAAAAGTCAACAAAAAAAAAAAGCATGGTCTTGTTAGTACATATATATATATATATATATATATATATATATATGAGTTAGATAAGAAAATCTGAATCATAGCTCCAAATGCTTGAGTTTGTACAAGAAAGATCAACTTGCAAATCTGTTATGTAGCATGTGTTTTCAGCTTTGGAGTAATCTGAATAGGCTGCATAGTAAGCAATGAAGTAGTTTAGTCCTAGAAAATCAAATGAACCATTTACTAGCTTGGATTGCTCTTTCGTGAATTTGGGTAATCGATTGCCAACTAGACATCTCATGCTACGTGGATAGTCACCAGTGGTTAGGGGATCCATAAACCTGCCACAATTCTATTCTTTGTAAGCAACTACTACTGGTCAAATAGAAGTCTTAAACGATTTTAAAAGAAAGCCACAACAAATTAAGAATTGTGTAGTTCAATTAGTTTAAAGGAAACTTTCATCTCACTGTACCAATAAACTTGAAAATAATAGCAAGATAAAAAAAGAAAGAGAAAAGAAAAGAAAAAAGATATGGGAAAATTTTTAGATAATCTTGGGGCATTGTATAAACATAAAAATTAACTCAATATAAGATTTATATACTAGATAATTCTAGATTAATTTTGGTAAATAAAATAAAATCTTTTGTTTAAAATGGAATAATTTTTTATTTTTAGGAACATGTATTTTTTTTAATACAAGATAGAAACTCTACTTTAACCTAATCTAAGTGTGTATGTGTGTGAGGCTCCCTTTTGACCATTCTAGAGACTTGAACCCTAACTCTTATCCCCTACTTTCCACAAGCACTTATAATTGTGAAGTGAGCATCGCATCAAGGGTAAATCTTGAATATGCTTTGAATTAATGAACTAATATGGTATAAGATATATTAGAGGAAAAAATAGTGCATTAATTATTTATATAAATATATCTATATTTAGGAAATTGTTTCTTGATTATATTTTGATTTAATGAGCTATGTTAAATTATACTTATAAATGTAGGAGGGTATGGGGAAATGAAATTCTATGGGAATATCTCCTAGCTCCCCTTTCCTCTGCCAATGCCTAGTTTGCTTGTTTAAAAAAAAATACATGTACCTATAGATTTAGTCCTCTTTGTTGGAGCATTTTAATATTAAATAATTAAAATGAATAAATGTTACAGCATAAATGTAAAGATGTGGGAGTGAATATGGAAGATAAAGAGTTAATGAAAATGTTTAATCCCACATTGAAAAGAAAATAGACTATTTTTTTTTATAATTGTGGTGATTAATGGGCTGACATAAATTGTCTTAGATATTGAGCTAGATACGTGCGCAAGGAGGGATAAAGGATGGAGGTATAAAAAATGGTAATGAATCAGCCTCTTGGATCCTCCTACCTAACAGCCCATTCATAATAATTACCATATTTGTTGGTGAGTAAATGGTCTGAATTAATATTACATTTTTATTATGGAAAATGAAGAGCCATTAAACCACTTAATGGACTATCGTTTAGGCTTTTTCATTCTTCAGAAACTCCTTATCTCACCATTAATTGTGCAACTCCAGCCCAACAGATTAATATCCAACAATTAATCTTATAACACCCACTAAATCAGAATAATGGACCTAATTAATCAGATTAAATTGGGTAGGTGAGGCCCATTGAACCCATAAATAAACTCATTCAGACCCAATCCAAGTTACTGCAATATACCACAAAAAAAAAATAGAGAGGTTCTTGGCAGGGAAGGGTGTTCTCTCTGGCGAAACTTTGGGTTTGAACACTTTGTGCAAAGGTTGCTCTAGCCATACGACACTTGTTAGGCTGTTGTATCCTGAGAGAGACAAGTCAAAGAAAGTCTGCACCGGTTACAAAGAAAAGCTAACCAAGGGCTTAAATCTCCTTAAAGAGAGCGAGTCCCGTGCCTTAATCCAAATAATGTTGTGTAATTTCTCTCTTTAAATAAATAATATTTAGAAGTATTATTCAGTTTCTCTTTATATTATTTCTATTATTATTGTGTTTGCACAAACAATTTTAAGGAGATTCAACACATGGAGCCTATACAAGAGAAACCAAATGAGCCAATTGGAGATCTCAACAAGCCCTTTTGCTTTAAGGGAGTCCACTTCAAGAGGTGGAAAGGAAATGTCATCTTCTACTTAAGTCTTCTCAAAGTTGAGTACATCCTCATTGACAAGAATCCGTCAAAGGTTTCTATTGATGAGATGAGTGAGGAAGAATTTAGTCTCCATCAAGAAAAAAATAGATAAGTATACAAAATATGAATATAATTGTCGCTCTTATCTTTTGAATTGTCTTGCCAATCATTTCTATAATTATTATGATACAGCTTATAATTCTGCTGAGAAAATTGGAAAGCTTTACAAAGCAAGTATGATACCGAGGAGGCTGGTGCAAAGAAGTATGCTGCTAGTAGATTTCTCCGTTACCAAATGGTGGATGGAAAATCGGTGGTGGATCAAGCACAAGACTTCCAAATGATTGTGGCAGAATTGAGATCTGAAGGCATAAAGATTGGAGACAATTTGGTGGTAGTTGGCATAATTGATAAACTACCACAATCTTGGAGGGAGTTCCAAAAGACTTTGCGGCACAAACAAAAGGAGACATCCTTGGAGACTTTGATCACACGCATCCGTGTGAAGTAGGAGGCTAGAGGACAAGATGCACTCATGACACAAGAGAGCAATGGTAATTCCACCACAAAGGTAAACCTTATTTTAGCCAATAATAATATGCTCAAAAATCATTTTCCTAGAAATGGTCAATTGAAGCCTAAAAAAAGAGCCTTTAAAAATAATAATAAACCTCAAAGAAGGGGAAACCCGAATAAAAATTACAATAAGAACCAATGACCCCTTCACAAGATCAATTTAATAGATCTTGTTTTGTCTGTGGCAAGAGTAAGCATATTGCTCGATTTTGCAAATTTCGGAAACGTGAATTTGTCCCACAGGCTAACGTAACCAAAGAGCCTTTAGTGGCTATGATTACAAACATCAATATGGTACAATATGTTGAAGGGTGGTGGGTAGATTTTGGTGCTAAAAGGCACGTCTGCTATGACAAAAATTGATTCAAGTTGTACACTCCTTTTGAAGAAGAAAAAACTGTTATGCTTGGTGACTCTAGCAAAACGAAGGTTCTTGGGAGTGGTGAGGTTGAATTGAAATTCACTTCTAGACGTGTGCTAACATTGAAATATGTACTTTATAGTCCATTCTTGAGGAAGAATTTGATGTCAAGTTTTTTGCTTAACAATGCTGGCTTTAAAGCAAACTATGAAATCTGATAATTATGTAATCTAAAAAGAGATTATTTGTGGGCAAGGGTTATGCTTGTGATGGAAATTTTAAATTGAATGTTTAGAATAATATAACATCTACTAGTTTAGTTTATATGCTTTTTTTCTATTAATTTTTGGCATGCTCGTTTGTGTCATATAAGTAGTAGATATGTCAGAATCATGAGTATTTTAGGATTAATTCCAAGATTGTCAAAGATTTTGAAAAATGTGAAACTTATAGTCAAGCTAAGATTACAAAAATGCCTCATAAAAGTGTTGTAAGAAATACCGAATTGCTTAGTTAATTCACTCCAATTTATGTGAATTTGAGGGAATTTCAACTCGTGGAGGAAATAGATATATTATCACTTTTATTGATGATTTCTCAAAATATACAACTATTTATTTGTTGAAAAATAAAAGTGACGCTTTTGAAAAATTTCAAGATTTTTTAAAAGAAGTTGAAAATCAATTCGGTAGAAAAATAAAAAGAATAAGAAGTGATAGAGGCCGTGAGTATGAATCAAGTGCATTCAACTCATTTGTTCAGTCTTTGGGAATTATCCATGAAACTACTGCACCATATTCACCTGCTTCTAATGGTGTGGCTGAAAGGAAAAATAGAACTCTAATTGAGTTAACAAATGCCATGTTAATTGAATCTGGTGCACCTTTTCATTTTTGGGGTAAAGCTATTTTAACTGCATGTCATGTTTTGAATAGGGTGTCACATAAAAAGTCACATACCACACCTTTTGAGATGTGGAAAGGATATAAGCTAAATTTGGGATATTTGAAAGTATGGGGTTGTCTTGCTTATGTAAGGCTTAGTGACCCTAAAATACCTAAATTAGGTACAAGAGCTACTACCTGTGCTTTTCTTGGTTATGCGATTAATAATGCAGCCTATAGATTTTTTGATCTTGAAAACAAAATAACTTTTCAATTTGGTGATGCAATTTTTCATGAAACAAAATTTCCTTTTAAATTGAAAATAGTGGGGGTGAAGAAAATATTTTGTCACAATCTAGTTCTTCTACTTCTCATTTACAAAATCAAGAAAATTTTGAAGTGGAATCTAAAAGGAGTAAAAGAGGTAGAGTTGAAAAGGATTTTGGTCCTGATTATTATGTTTTAATCATTGAGGAAAATCCCCAAAATTTAAAAGAGGTTTTAACATCACCTGATGCTATATTTTGGAAAGAGGTTGTAAATGATGAGATAAAATCTCTAATTTCTAATAGAACTTGGAAATTAGTAGATCTTCCACCGGGTTGTAAGACCATAGGTTGTAAATGGGTCCTTAGAAAAAAGTTGAAACCGGATGGATCAATAAATAAGTTTAAAGTTAGACTTGTTGCAAAAGGCTTTAAACAAAAAGCTGATCTTAATTTCTTTGATAATTTTTTTCCAGTAACGAGAATTACATATATTAGATTGTTAATTGCTATTGCTACGATTTTTTATTTGAAAATTCATCAAATGGATGTAAAAAATGTTTTTCTAAATGGGGACCTAGAGGAAGAGATTTATATGGATCAATTCGAAGGCTTTGTAGAGCCTGGACAAGAAAGCAAGGTATGTAAGCTAACTAAATCCCTATATGGCTTAAAACAAGCACCAAAATAGTGGCATGAAAAGTTTGATTTTTGCATGATTGAGAATGGTTATAAATCAAATGAATGTGATAAATGTATTTGAAAGGTTCAATAAGCGCATAAAACACCAATGAACGTTTAGACCCCTAATTACAAAAATACCAACACAAGCTTATACACAAACAATATATGTGCAAAATGATGAATATAAGCTATACCCAAATTGGTAAAACACTTTAAACCATAGTTAATCACAAACACAGCAGCCATTAAAAGGTAAAGAGTAAGGGAAGGGAGATGCAAATACAAGGATAACACGACGATGTCTTATCGAAGAGGAAACCGAAGAAGTTGGCAAAAAACCGCTCCACCGCCCTCCAAGCTATAAAATGATCCACTAAAGAATAAAGTTGGGATACATGAATAACAATAGACCCTCCAAGCTTCTTGCTCCAACAGGGTTACGTTGAACCTTGTCTTCTCTAGCTTACCGGATCCCGCAATAAGCCCATATTGCATCCACCATCCTTGGCATCTTCCAATGCTTCCTAAGATCCAAAAACACTTAACACTCTAAATTGGTGTGGGTAGTATTTGGGTACGAATCTCCTCTCAATGAGCACAACAATGCGAGAGGGAATGAGAAGAGACTACAAAGATTTTCCTTTAAGAATGAGTAGCTCTCTCTAATAGGGTGGGTGTGTTGTAGAAAACTTATCTAGGGTTTTTCTCTCTGAACAGCCACACCTATATTTCGTGGGAATAAGGGTATTTATAGTAGGGTATGAAATGGAACGTGAAAAGTCAGTTTTCATCCAAACAGAGCATTCTGGCGACTTGGCCTCGCGACTAGAATGAGTCGTGAGTTTAAGTCACAAGACAATTTTCAGACCAGACTGTTGAGAAAATATTGAGTCGCGAGTTTAAGTCGTGAGCTTGATCAATCACATTATGTTGAGAAAATATTTAGAAAATATAATTTTCATGATCACAAAAGTGTAGCTACTCCTTTTGATTCTAGTGTTAATTTATTTCCTGTGAATAATGATGCTAGCATCATTGGTAGTTTACGTTATGCTACTGATTGTACTAGACTTGACTTTGCGTATGTAGTAGAAATGTTTAGCAGATTTACTAGCAAGCCTAGTAAAGATCATTGGCTAGCTATTGAGTGAGTCATGGTATATTTAATTGGTACCAAAAGTTATGGCTTATTTTATGAAAAATACCCTACTGTGATGAAAGCTTTTAGTGATGCCGATTGGAATACTTTGTCAGGTGATTTTTTCTCTACCACTGGTTATATTTTTACTTTAGGTAGTGGTGCTATTTGTTGGAAATCTAAAAAGCAAACAATAATTGCTAATTCAATAATGGAAGATAAATTAATAGCATTAGCTTTAGCTAGTGAAGAGGCAAATTTGCTTAGAGATTTGTTTTATGAAATCCCACTTTGGGAAATGCCAATTCCACCTATATTAATTCATTATGATAGCATTGCCACAATTTGTAGAGCTAAAAACCGTTATTACAATGGTAAATCAAGACCTATAAGAAGAAAGCACAGTACCATGCGATCTTATTTGAGTAATGGCATCATAATTGTGGATTATATTAAATCTAGTGATAATCTTACAGATCCATTTACCAAGGCCTTGGCAAAAGATAGGGTCTAGAATACATTGAGGGGGATGGGACTAAAGTCCATAGAATTATGAGCCATATGTGAAGATACCCAACCCAAGGACTAGAGATCTTGAGAATTGGGTTCAATGGGAAAAACGAATCATACAATGGTCGTAAGAAATGCACTATTTACTTTTTTAAATTATTTATTTTGTAAATAATTTTTTAATTGTTCATCCCTATGATGTAAATGCATTTATCCTGTAATGTGGAGAGGTTGAGTAAAAAAACTTTTAATGAAATTTGTAGCTCGTATGAGTGGGGTGTTAGAATTACAGGAGCATCCTTGATAAAATTTCACCTATGTGAGTGTGGGGGTAGGGCCACTCCCTATGAGATTTGGACATAATCTCAAATACACTCATGAAACTGGGATCAGCACACGGCCGTAAAGTGCTAGCTATAAAAGCTCATGTCAACACCTGGGTTGTTATGTGTAAGCAGTGATACTTAATTTCCCTAAAGTAGTCCTAGTTCAAGTCGAAGACCGCTACAACTCTGGAGTTGAGATCGCTGTGTTACTAAGTGAAGGTTCAATGTAGAGCACACTTTCATGATGCATAGTGACCCATCTTTGCCTGGTAATATCTTTTTAACTAAAATTTAATATTAAAATGAGTGGAGGATTGTTGGAGCATTTTAATATTAAATAATTAAAATGAATAAATATTACAACATAAATGTAAAAATGTGGGAGTGAATATGGAAGATGATGAGTTAGTGAAAATGTTTAATCCCACATTGAAAAGGAGAGAGACTATTTTATTCTTTTTAATTGTGGTGATTAATGGGCTAATATGAATTGTCTCAGATATTGGGCTAGATACGTGCGCAAGGGGGAGGTGAAGGGTGGAGGTATCAAAAATGGAAAAGAAAAAAAAAATAGAGAGGCTCTTGGCAAGGAAGGGTGTTCTTTTTGGTGGAGCTTTGGACTTGAACACATTGTGCAGAGGTTGCTCTAGTCATACGTCACTTGTTGGGCTGTTCTATCCTGGGGGAGACAAGTCAGAGAAAGTTTGCACCAGTTACAAATTTTAGTCAACCTAGGGCTTGAATCTCCTTAAAGAGAGTGAGTGTAGCGCCTCAGTCCAAATAGCGTTGTGGAATTTCTCTATTTAAATAAATAATATTCAGAAGTATTATTCAGTTTCTCTTTGTGTTATTTTTATTATTATTATGTTTGCACCAACACTCTTAGTTAGACTAACAATAATCCTAAAATAACATATCAAAGTGTATCACTATTATGTACTAGTCCTGCTGACATTACAAATGCAATTTGTTCTGGCTAGATTAACGACCAATAGATCAATTTGAGCTCATTAGATCATGATGCTAATGTTTCTCAAAAAAGAAAAAATAAAAAAAATCATGATGTTCAAGGGAAATTGATAGTGATGAAAAGCAAGAGAAAAATTGAGCTCATTAGATCATGATGCTAATGTTTCTAAAAAAATCATGATGCTCAAGGGAAATTGATGGTGATGAATAGCAAGAGAAAAATTGCTTATAGTTCTAGTATACTTACCATCCATACATGAAATCAAGCGATGTTCATGCGGCAATTTTGTCTTGACTCACATCAGAAAATGGCACCATCCAATTTACAACTACAGTTATACCTATAATGCATTTTTGTGCTGCCTTCACATAGCAAAATCTTGCTTAATTATATATAGATACTTAAGCTAATATAACTGTAATTTTTTCAACTTATTGAATTAACAAAAAATGACAAAAAGTTAATTTAAAGCTCAAACCCACACTAATCAAATAGAGAAACGTTTACTCTTACTAAAGCAATTTAATTTGCAAATTTTGAAGTTTTTTAATACAGCCTGTGGAACCTGATATTTTTGCTTGTACATTTTGACAATAGATGCATGAGCAAGAAGATGATTGTGCGACACCAAATACGACTCTGTCCCGGAATCTCCACCGATGAAACCTAACTGTTGCCAATCAGAACATCGACCTAGTGCTAACACCCCGTATGCATAACCACCTAGACTGTAGCTCCATGGATCATTTAATGTGGTCCAATGCTTAACACGATCACCAAATTCCTTAAAGCAAAGCTCAGCATAATCCTTAAAATCATCCCTAAACATAACCATACAAAAGTCCCCAAACTATTTAGAAATTGGCCTTACACTAATTAATTGTGCATTAAACATTGAGTGTGAAATTGGCCCTACACTAAATATCCACATAGCAAAAAGCTTTTATACATAGAAAAATCCATATCTGTCATTTTAATTTTTTATTTTAATATATTTTTAATTTAGTCATTTCGTCTAAATTGCTCTAATCTTGCCATTAGTTTATATATATATATATATATATATATATATATATATATATATATATATATATATATATATATTGTTAGGATCTAAGACTTTAGGATCTAAATGTATTAGAACTTTAATGTGTAATGTTGGCAAACCATGATCAAAACTTAGAGTCTAGATATAGGCTGCTCAAAGTGTGTTTATGTGTAAAGTTGAAATTGAGTAATTGCAGGAAATTACTATTCAATTTCTACAAGGCTCAATCGGTCGAAGCTCATGCAGATTATTTTTCTAAAGAATTTTCTAACTCAGCCCAATCTCGTTTGACATGTAGGGTTTTATGTTTTGTCTCATATAAAAAGAAAAACTCTATCCACGTTTTAGAGATTGTTGATATGCTGTATGTGTGAATCTCTTGTGAGATCTAGAGGTATTTACCTTGATACATACTTAGGGTTATCAAGATCAAGATTGATGTCGAGAACTTGGTGATATCTTCAGTTGCTGTTTCAGGAGCTTAAAGAAAAACGCAAGCGGGTGTACTAGTGGTTGCTGTGGATCAAAGAAAGAAGTAGTCCGTGGACTCGGAGCAGTCGCGCGGTCGTGGTAGTAAGTTTTCTACTCGAGGTAGCATTAGGATGATAGTGGTCTAAGTCCTTTTGTAAAACTTTAATTCTTTCATAGTGGATCTGTTTTACCTTGAGGATAACTAGGTTAAATCCTCCCCAGGCTTTTTATCGGTTTGGTTTTCCTAGGCTATCATATCGTGTGTTATTTACTTTTCCGCACTTTTTACATAATATGATTTGAATGTGTTAACCTAGATCTGAATAATTTATCTAAGTAATCACTTGGCTAAATAACTAGGTTAAACAACTAGTGTTTTAAGGGGTCTAAAAACGCGCATATATATTCTTTCAAAACGATATCATTTTAGTGGACTCAAGTGGAGCGCCTTGGAAGAAGGGTTATATTGCAAATGAATGGAAGTTAAGTCCATCTCAAAGAAACCATCATCAAGAGTGGTTAAAAACCATCCAGACAGCAACATCATTAGGTCTCTAGATGAAAGTCTTCGCCTTGGAAAGGAAAACATACTTTGGCCAATCATGTAACATACCATTGCTACCTTGCTCAATTTGAGCCAAAAAAGTTAGAAGAAACTCTTCAAGATGAAAATTGGGTTGAGTCAATGCATGAAGAGCTTAATCAATTTGTGAGAAATGATGTATGGGAACTTGTTCCTAGGCTTGAAAATGTTCATGTCATCGGCACCAAATGGATCTCCAAAAACAAGACCGACGAGGATGGAGAGATTATACGGAATAAGTCTCGGCTGGTGGCTCAAGGATACACTCAAGTGGAAGGAGTAAATTTTGATGAATCCTTCACTCTCGTAGCAAGGCTTAAGTCTATTCGCATTCTTATGTCAATTGCATGCACTATGAACTTCAAACTCTATCAAATGGATGTGAAATGTGCATTTCTCAATGGATATCTGAATGAAGAAGTGTTTGCTGAACAACCCAAAGGGTTCTAAGATCCACACTTCCCTGATCATGTGCTGAGATTGAAGATGGCTCTATATGGCTTGAAACAAGCTCGAAGAGTTTGGTATGATCGGATTACACATTACCTCTTGGATAGAGGATTCAAAAGAGGATATGCCGACCAGACTCTATTTGTCAAGAATGATGAGGACTACCTTCTCGTGGCCCAAGTATATGTTGATGACATAGTATTTGGAGCTACCATTGATGCTCGAGCTATAGAGTTCTTCGAGGAGATGAAGAAAGAGTTTGAGATGAGTATGGTGGGGGAACTTACATTTTTCTTGGGCCTTCAAGTCAAACAAAAGAAGGAGGACATATTCATTTCACAAGAAAAATATGCTAGAAATATTGTCAAGAAGTTTGGATTAGATTCCAAAAAGCATGCCTCCACTCCCATGAGTTCATTTACAAACCTGAATCTTGATTCTTCCAGAGTAGAAGTGAGTCCCACTTTGTATAGGAGCATCATTGGGTGTTTACTTTATCTTACGGCTAGTAGACCAAATATAGCTTTTAGCGTGGGAGTTTGTACTCGATATCAAGCTGCTCTAAAGGAATCCCATCTGACTGCAGTGAAGTGAATCATACGATATGTCAATGGTACTCCGGATTATGGCTTGTGGTACTCAAAGGATTCTAATGCTTGCCTCGTGGGATATTTAGATGCAAATTGGGCTGGAAGTGTAGATGACTGAAAGAGTACGTCAGGTGACTGTTTCTACCTTGGGAACAATCTTGTCTCTTGGATGAGCAAGAAACAAAAGTTCGTGCCCCTCTCTACGGCGGAAGCAAAGTACATAGCTGCTAGAAGTTGCTGCACACAACTTCTCTGGATGAAGAAGTTACTTCATGACTACGGGATTCCTCAAGATAAAATGTGTGTGTTCTGTGACAACATCAGTGCTATAAATCTCTCTAAGAATCTGATTTAGCATTCAAAGTCAAAGCACATAGAGATACGTTACCACTTCATCCAGGATTTGGTGGAACATAAAGTTGTGTGTCTTGAATTCATACATACAGACAGTCAAAAGGCGGATATCTTCACCAAACTTCTCAATGGTCCTCGGTTTGAATCACTCCGTAAGACCATCGACGTTAGTACAACTCCTTGAATCTCAGTTGTGATGTGTGCTTTACCTATTTATCTTGATTTGATCTCACTAGTGTAGAGCACACACTACTTTGTTGGTTACACGTATAGCATGTTTTGACATTTTTGTTGTTTTCTTTTCTTGCTTTGAATGTTTTTATTTTTTATCAATCTCTACTTGTTTTTGTGTCAAAAATCCAAAAAGACATAAAAAGTAGAAAATCCAAAAAGTTTGATTGACATTATTGTGTTTTGTCACACACATGTTTTGCCTTGTGCCTTCGTACAAATGGCTTTGTGCATTTACAAGCGTAGCTTATTCTTTATGCACTAATATCATTGTGAGAAAAATCTTGACATCTATGTGACTGTTGTAAATAGATCTTCAAACTTGTCATGAATGATTAGTCAATGGTTTTGTTGATCTTGAGACTTGCATAGACTTGTGTCTATATATCTTCCCACTCTTTTATTTATTTATTTATTTTTAAAAAGCTCAACCAATGTAAATCTTAAAATGAAAAGAGATAATGAGCTACAAAAGCCATCGCACATACTAGAATTTGACACGGAAAAACGGAAAGCGACTTTTATGATACTGTATGACGCCGCAAAAAGCCAAAGGCTTGTTCATCAAATTGAAATTTCAAAATTTCAAGAATCGATCTCAAAATGAGATGTATTGATTCAAAATAATCAAATATTATGATGTCTATGAAGCCAAATGAAAAGCTTCAAAGTTATGTAATCAAGTTTTGTGGGAGGTCATATATACATATTTCTATAATGGAGATTGGTCACTCTTCCTAGTGCTAATTGTGTATGTCTTGGTTGAATTGATCATTGAAACTTTACGTTAGATTAAGAACTATCTCACATTTGATATCGACACACATCACACATGTCTATGTTCAATGAATGCCTTATTCATTTGTGTGATTGTACTTAATTAAATGTGTTGCACATGCTCAATCATATGTTGATCAAACACAAAAAGATTTTTGAGTGTTTTAATTTTTTTTGGAAAGTGTTTTTGTTTTGAAAAATGTCAAAAACTGTGCAACTCTGTTTTGGCTACTCACTCGCGAGTTAATCCAGTCATATTTCTCAAGTCGCGAGCTTACTTAGAAGCTTTCGCGACTCTCTAGCGAGTCAACTCCCTAGTCGTGAAAAAGACTTAGAAAAATTTCAAATTTTTTGGGCTTTTGTCATCTTCGCGGCTCAGTTTGGCGACTAGTTTGCGAGTGGAAGCTCTAGTCGCGAGTGAAAAATTTGTCACATGGATTTTTGGCGACTTGACACGACTCCTTCCAGTCGGAAAAAACCCGTGTTTTGCTTTATGATGGTTATTTCCAAGGCACTTTTCAAAAACTTTTCATTTTTCCCTTGCATCTCGTGACTATTCATCATCTTATCCGCCTCTCCAACTTCCAAAACCACCATTCTCACACACAAAACCTCTATTTTCTTCATCATTTGTTCACCAATCTTCAAGAAAAGGTATGGGTTCTTTCTTTTACTCAAAGTATTTCATATATCTTGCCCTTGATTTCTTGGATTGTGTTTTTGTTGAGATTTGAAAATATGATGTTAGAATATGGTTTATTGATGGTTTGTTGAGTTTCATGTATGGTTTTTGTTGGTTTTGGTAGTATAATGCCTACTCTATGTGTTTTTCATACTTGTTACTCATTCTCGTGCATTATACCATGTTTATGTTGTGTTGTGCATATTATGTCCATGATAAAATGTCTCATTGACATTTTCTTGTGTTTCCGTGGATTTCATGAAATACAAAGGCTGTAAGAATAATCATGTTTCTTTAATTTTGAAACATTATATGATTATGTGTTTTTACACTTTGCCCTAATTTGCACACTTTTGCATCTGATGCGCGCGCACACACACACACACAATTTGAGTGCTTACTGGCATGATTCTATCATGTTTTGATGAGTTATGTCTTCACATGTCATTTTTTATTGCCACTCTAAATCTCTGTTTTTAGGGTTATAGTTCAATGTCCATTGTGTTGGTACTAATGTGTTACTAATCGAGTTTGTTGTCATATTTTGTGGTACCTGCTGCTCTGTTTTTGCAGATGACTCCAAAGAAGAAGACCACTGCACAACGCGCTAACAAGAGGAAGAAAATGGACAAAACTCGATTCCACTCTATCCAACACTTTGAAAGATACAATTAGTTCTTTGAGAAGGCTCCAATCATCCTAGAGCAATTTGTGGACCTTGTTGATTTGAAGGATTACTTTATTCCAGGCTATTTTTAAGATAGAGATTGGGAAAAGATTCTTGGTGATCTCCCCAGGGTTTGTGAACCCTTGATTCGGGAATTCTATGCCAATGCTATTCTTCGAGAGGATGAAATAGATTGCTGGATTAGAGGCCATGAGTTCACCATTGATGTGGAGGACATTGATGAAGTTCTTGGCTTTGAGGATCTCCAACATGATTTCACTTACTACAAGGACAGAATGCTCTTCATAGAGACGATTCAATCCCATATTGGTGGTGTTAGAGAAGGAAGATGCCTCAACACAACTGCTTTTCCACCGGATTTGAGGTGTCTTACATAAATCATGATGTTCAATCTATACCCAGTGAAGAAAATGACCACCATCAACAATGCTAGAGCCATTTTTCTGATGGACCTTCGTGAAAATACCTACATTGACTTTATTGCTCATGCATTCTCCATCATTGCCAATGAAACAAGGACAACCTCAAGGGCAAAGCTTGTTCTCCCTAGTCTACTCATGCGGCTCTTTCATGTAAAAGGTGTGGATTCCACAAGACATCAACCTCATGCCTACTCCTCCAGCCAATAATGCTCTAACAATTGCAAGGATCAAGGTTCGTCTTTCGAGTGATGAAGAGGAGGGTGATCAAGCACAAGGAGAGCCTATGGACATTGAAATTGAAGCAGAAGGATAACCCTCAACTTCACAGAGTTGTGGTAAAAGGAGCAGAGCCTCATCATGCTCAGAAGTGCCTCCAGATGCATTTCAGGTCATTCTTGAGAGGATTGACAGCCTTCGAGACGTCCAAAATGAGCAATCTGACAAGCTGACTGCTATTCAAGACCAGATAACTTTGTTCTCAGCCAACTTTGACATCTTCATTGCACAGTCGTAGCCCTTTGGCCATTCTGGTCAAAAAGGGGGAGATATAGATGGTGTAGGAGTAGCTCTTGAAGGGGAGCCTCACCGTGAGGGGGAGAAACTTTTATAAGTTTTTTTTTTTTTTTTTTCTCTCTCTATGGTTTATGTTTGGATTTAGCTTCTATTATGGTTTTCGTAGCACTTATTTTAGTACCTTGGTTTGGTTTTTAAGTACTCTATAACTTTAGTACTTAGTTTTAAAATATTTGGACATGGTATGTTATGAATGCTTGTATGTTCCGGCTATTTAAACTATGCTTTAATTATGTACCTTTGCTTAGTAGCTCAGTACTTGTAGTTAATATTATGCATTTTCTTTAGTACATCTCTCTTGTGCCCTTGTTGGATTTTATATCCTTGATGCAACTACCTTGTGTTTTTGTATTAGTTGAGTGTTGGACATGCAAATGATTCTTTGCATTGAGCTTGTTAGCTTGCATGTCCGGATGTTCATTCCTTGTGTGAATAATCATTGTGATCACTATATATAGTGATTGTTGTTGTTTGGTCAAGCCATGCTTTATTATTATTTTTCTTTACTACTTGATCACATTGTGCTTGCTCCATACGCATTTCAAGATTTCTGCTTACAATGATCGTATTGTGTTATTGTTTTCAGGAAAAACTTGTTTGTATGGTACAAGAGCTTCACAGTTTCTAGAGTTAGGTGTGAGTGAGTTTTGGTAACTGTACCCAACTCATATTTTAAGTTTAGAGTTTGTTTTAAGGTTTTGTCACGGAATATCCAAAGGGGAAGATTGTAAGGTTGAATTTATTTAATCACGTGTTGGCTTTATTCGGTGCCAAATTTGCTTGTAATTTAGCAATTAGATATCCTGTATTTAGGTAGGATTTATGTAAG